>NC_142929.1:48473159-48545659 GCF_046866305.1 Octopus bimaculoides | reverse complement strand
ACATGATGGCTAAGTTTGTTGTTACTATGTTACTTTATCATGTTCTTTGTTTCATTCTTAGTTTCTTTTTCTTTCTCTTTTTTTCTTCAGCAAAGTGTTGTGGCTTTGCTCCTTGGTCCACAGAACGAACTTCTATCGACTCAAATTCCTTGTAGCATTGGTTAAGTCTTGTAAATATGCAACATTTATGGCTACATTTTTTACAATACTTCATGAAATAGAGACAGAGCCAATCTTATATGAACATCATGTTTTACAAGTGCTTGAGGTCTTCCATAGATATATGAGTATTTGGCTGATCTTGCACATCACTGCAATTACACATGGATGAGTTGATTCTTCATTTATGCCTGAGTTGAGCAGAGAGCTGTAAAAACAACTATTAGGAGAATCACGTTGGTTTGAGTATGAAACTGTGAAAATGGCTTTGAGAGAGGAATTCACCAGGAGCTGTAACAAATGAGGTCTCAATTCCCTCTGGTTTTTCAAGCTAAAAGTCTCTGTATTTAAGGCCTTCATTGAAAGAAAATTCTAGAGCTTATCACATGAACAATAAGTTCTGATTAGCTGAAATGAGGTCTGCATGTGTGATAAACTCGTGATTCACATGCGATCGGAAATGGAGTTGGGAAAACAACTGCCATATCCTTAACTGTTTTCACCTTGACTTTATTGTCATAAGCAAAATTTCAAACAGAAGGTTTTCCCATACTTTGATCTTTTACATATTCTATTGTAATCATATGTTCCTTTGATTGATTTAATTATTTTTAGTTCTCGGTCTATCGTTGTGGTTTATGTTTTCAATGCTTTAATATTACTATTTTCATTTTTTATAGCTTTTTTTAATTTCTTGAATGTTTTTTTTTTTTCTTTCATTGGTATTATTTTAATGATATGTTCTGTCTGCTATCATATGTAAATGTCTGATGCCTGATATCAATCCTGATATCATTTTGGTTTTCAGAATGTATTTACTTAAATTAGCAAGTCTGTTTGGAAGATACAAAGTTATTTCTAGATCGAGGTTTTTTTTTTATATCAGATGTTGTAGTAATCTTATTCTACAAGCAGAGCATAGCTGTAAAATATATATGTTCAGTAAAAACATATTCCACTCAAGATAGTTTAAACATTTCTGTATTATTATAAATGTCACCTGTGTATCTTAAGATATATACATCATTGACAGGCACGATGTTATAGTTTATATGTAAGTGAATATTTATCCATTGACATGTTCCATTCAAAGCATAATATATATTTAATCAAGACCCCACCACCACCACTGTTTTAGAAAGCAACAAAGGACCTAATTATGAACATCATTTCTTAGATAAACAGTAAGATGAGAGAGTCATGGCTGGAATGGTGTTGATCACAAGTTTTCATGGACAAACAACATTATTTTCATCCACAATACTATATATATATATATATATATATATATATATATAACAAATTAAGGATATCCAGAGGTAATGCAGTATGATCGTTTCAAGCAACTCCATTTAATTGAACAAATGCAATCATTACATCAATTTAAATGCATGTAATGATTTCATTGTTCAATTAAATGGAGTTGCTTGAAACGATCGTACTGCATTGCCTCTGGATATCCTTGTTGCTTATTTTGATTTTAATCACCTTATTTTGAAATTGTATGAATAATACTGTACTAAATTCTGGTGCATCAACTTAGGTACCGTATTCATCTGAATCTATATATATATATATATGTATATATATATATATATATATATATATATATATATATATATGTATGCATATATATATATATATATATATATGTATATATATATATATATATATATATATATATATATATATATATCTTAGGTTCTTGTAAGGAATAAAGTTAGGGTATTTCCAGAGAAGCTCTCAACCTGAGTTCTGGGCTATGAACACTGAATTTTCACTTCTGCATAAAGTGGCATTGCAAGCAGAGTTGGTGCAGAAACAATTGTAAGAAATTATTGTTCCTCCCACATGATCAGTGTTCGGCCAAGCATTATCTTTCTTTCTTGGCTTGACCACTGCCTTCACAACACCTTATTTTCCTCTATGTTCTTCTATGTTTGAGCCTTAAGGCTTCCACTTTACATGACAGCTCAATTTAACTTGTCCTTATAAGATGAAAGACACCTGTCATTGTTATTACCGTTTGTATTTGTAACCATGTAACATTTTCTCCATTTTCTCGTTTTTTTGTCTGTATTGTCATATATATTCGCTTGCTTTCTTCCAAAAATTTAATACCCTTAGCTTAGATTATTAGGACCTGCCAATTGTGAACAGTCACAAGTGTAACAGGCCGAAACTGCAATGATGATTGGAAGCTTGACTGATGAAAGAAAGCCACGAATGTTCTGCCCTGGTTTTTCTTGTCTGTCTTTGTATCATCTGTCTGTACATATGTTTTTATTGCCGTCTGTTACGCTCTTATTCTCTTATTCTGCTTTTTTTTAATGTATATATATACACAGTCATGCAGGAAGTAAATAGACACCGTTAATTTTCAAAATCTTTTATTTGATATTAATTGGTTGAAGGAGAAGTTTTCTTCTAGCTGCTTATCCATAAAACCCAAGCTTATACAGATATGTAACACACGTTCTTGGACTAACTTCTAGCTGTTTTGCAATGTCAGAAGCCTTCAAATGGGGTTCATTTTCCACAATTCTCTTCAAACAGTGACGCTTCCTTTCCGGGGCCTAGGTCAGCCAGGGTGAGAATCTGTTGATTCTTTTCCTTGGCCTTTGAATTGCACTATAATTCTATTAACAGTAGCAAGAGGAATTTGAAGATTTCCAGCAATTTTTCGCTGGCTAAGACCAGCCTCAGATTACCCAACAATACGACCCCTTTGAAAATCTGACAGTTTTGCTGAATCTTATATACATATATATATATATATATATATATATATATATATATATATATATACATATATATACATATATAACCATTATCGGTGGAGAACTTATTTAAAAGTTCCCATACATTTATAAACATAATTAAGGGAGCAGCAAGCATTTGCTTCACCATATACCGAAGTTCAGAAATAGCAGCTAAAAAAGCTGAGTGTTTTTTTCTTCTTGTTTTTGCCTTTGTGAGTTACAAGTAATGCTATCTGTTGGAGTCTCAGCTTTTTTAGCTGCTATTTCTGAACTTCGGTATATGGTGAAGCAAATGCTTGCTGATCCCTTAATTATGTTTATAAATGTATGGGAACTTTTAAATAAGTTCTCCACCGATAATGGTGCTTTCATACCGAAGGGCTTGGTAAAAATTATTAATTGTTGATTTATTAATAAATTAATAAATTGATAAACCTTTACCCTTTTAATTTGTATATATATATATATATATATATATATATATATTCTTTTATTTGTTTCAGTTATTTGACTGCAGCCATGCTGGAGCACCACCTTTTAGTCGAACAAATCGACCCCAGGACTTATTCTTTGTAATCCTAGTACTTATTCTATCGGTATCTTTTGCCGAACCGCTAAGTTATGAGGACATGAACGCACCAACACTGGTTGTCAAGTGATGGCGGAGCGACAAACACAGACACACAAACACACACATGCACACACACACGCACACACACACACACACACATGCAGATATACATAGATATATATATGATGGGCTTCTTTCAGTTTCTGTCTACCAAATCCACTCACAAGGCTTTGGTCAGCCCGAGGCTATAGTAGAAGACACTTGCCTAAGGTGCCATGCAGTGGGACTAAACCCAGAACCATGTGGTTGGTAAGTAAGCTACTTACTACACAGCCACTCCTACGATCACTATCCCTTACAGCTGTTTCAATTATACACAGTGAAATTAATTAAATATTAAATTCATATTTCTGAGCACAATCTCTTCAGAGGGAAAAAAAATATACTCCTAGAAGTTATGTATGTTTGTTTGTAGATTCATCACAGCAGACTATATATATATATATTTATATATATGTATGTATGTATATATATTTATCAGGTTTTTTTTCTTGCTTCAGTCATTAGCCTTCAAGGATTTCTAGTCAAGCAAATAAACATCAGGGTTATTTTTTTTTTAAGTCTGGTACTTATTTCATTGTTCTCTTTTGCTGAACTGCTAAGTTACAGGGATGTAAACACATGAAAACCAGTTGTCAAGCAGTGTTGGGGAACAAAGACAGACACAAAACACATACACATATGTGCACATATATATGACAGGTTTCTTTCAGTTTCCATCTACTAAATCCACTTTGGTCAGCCCAAGGCTATAGTAGAACTGAACCTCGAGTCATTGAACTGAACCATGAATCATGTGGCTGAGAAGCAAACTTCTTGCCACACAGCAACACACACAGACACATACACACACATGCTCTCAAAATATGTTTTATTTTTAGTGAGCTCAGAGCGATGAAATTATTTCAACGCACACACATACCTACTCACACATGCTTACACACACAAACACACACACACATTCACACACACACACACACACACACCACACACACACACACATCCACCATCCATACACACACACACATTCACCTCCACACACAACCCATGCACTTTCAAAACAGAAAAGTCCAACAGAGAGAATAAAAGCTAGAACAAAGCTGTCATCAATTAATATTGTATTTATATTCTTTTCAAATTTCAATTATTATTATTATTGTTGTTGTTGTTGCTGCTGTTGTCGTCGTCGTCATCATCATCATCATCATCGTCATCACCATCACCATTACTATTATTATTATTATTATTTATCATTATTATTATCATCTAGAAGAACAATCCAGACTTTTCTGTAGAAAAGATTAGCAGCTCACATTTAATACGTAGCATTGAGAGAAAGTTACAGCTTAATTGTTTCGAGTGATATGGATTAGTTAAAACTGACTAGTAATCTCGCTACTGTATTAAATACAAAGATTAACAAATAAAGATTAACTATAAAATATTCACTATTGTTTCCATAGATTATTTATATTATTTTGATTTTGATTTTAAGATAAGTGAGCACCAATTTGGTCCAGTTTTATAGATATCTATTTTTTAGCATTGCTTCTGCTATTGTTGCAATGAATCTGTTAGCTTTAACTCTTTTTTTGTTTTGTTTTGTTTCTAGATTAAATTTTTAGATGCATCTAAAGATTGTAGGTATATGTGTATGTGGGAGGGGTAATTTTTATAAATTAACCCTTAACTTTGGTTGCACTTCAATTAAAAGTCATCTAATGTAATTCTTTCAAATATAGGCATGAGGCCTGAAATTTGGGTGCTGGGAAGCAGGCTAGCTGATTACATCAACCACAGTGCTCAACTGGTAGCAGTATGTATTATATTGACCCCATGGCCAAAAGGATGAAAGACAAAGTCAATCTTGGCAGAATTTGAACTTAGAACATAAACCTGGAAGAAATGCCACAAAGCATTTCATCTGGCATGCTAACAAGTCTGCCAGCCTGCTCTTTTCTATTCTAGGTACAAGGCCCAAAATTTTGGGGGGAGGAGGCTAGTCGATTAGATCAACCCCAGTACACAACTGGTACTTAATTTATTGACCCTGAAAGGATGAAAGGCAAAGTCGACCTCGATGGAATTTGAACTCAGAACGTAAAGGCAGATGAAATACCACTAAGCATTTCACCCAGCATTCTAACGTTTCTGCCTGCTCGCCACCTTCAGATTGCTACAATATAATGTAATGGTTAAATTCTTGCAGTGTTCTTTAATTTTTTTAAAGTTTGAATAGCATCATCATCATCAGCAGCAGCAGCAGCAGCAGCAGCAGTAGCAGCAGCAGCAACAGTAGCATTATCATCGTTGTTGTCATCGTCATCGTCATCGTTTTAATATCCACTTTTCCATGCTCATATAGGTAGGACTGAATTTGCTGAGGTGGATTTTCTACAGCTGGATGCTCTTCCTGCCACCAACTCTCACCTGTTTCCAAGCAAGGTAATATTTCTCTATGACCAGACGTTTTCACAGAAGATTGGGAATAAAGGACACTGCTTACATGATGGTGTCACTCATTTACAACTATCACATGATGTCAAGGCAAGGAGACAGTAATGCACACACTCACACACACATAAACATATACGATAGGCTTCTTTCAGTTTCCATCTACCAAATCCACTCACAAAGCTTTGATTGGCCCAAGGGTTATAGTAGTAAAAAAACACTAGCCCAAGGTGCCATGCAGTAAGACTGAACCTGGAACCATGTGGTTGAGAAACAAACTTCGTACCACACAACCACATCTGCACCTATTAAAATAAACTTAACCTTGTTCGGATCTGCATTTAGAAAATAAGGACCCAAAAGAAGAACTCTAAGGCATTTTCTCCAATGTTCTAAAGATTCTGCCAGCTCACAAACCTTAATGAATAATACCTTTCATCATCATCATTATTGTCATCATCATCATCAACAACAACATTGTCATCACCACCATCATCATCATCATCAACAGCAGCAGCAGCATTGTCATCATCATCATCATCATTGTCATCATCATCATTGTCATCAACTTCATTGGCATCACCGTCATCATCATCATCATCATTATCATCATCATCATCATCATTTTACATCTGTTTTTCATGCTGGCATAGACTGCACAGTTTGTCAGGAGTTGGCAGCTCAGAAATCCGTGCCAAGCTTTGCTGTCTGCTCTGGCAGGTTTCTACAGCTAGATGCCCCTTCCTAATAATGCCGGCCATTTTACAGAACGTATTGAATACTTTTTACATGGTACCAGCAGCAGTGGGGAGTCACCAAATAACTTACAAGACAGAACCCACCCACCCTCAACTGATGCGTGGAGCAGTATTGAGCAAGGTGGCTTTGTGCCAAGTAATGAGAGGCCAGAATATGAACAGATGTCATACAGTAAAGGAAATACATGGCTACCTCCATAGAGGAAAGAGAGAGAGAGGAGGGAGAGAGAGTGAGATGGGTGAGAAGTTGATGAAGACGTGATGATAGGGTGGACTATTTTAATGCATAATTAAAGGACTTGCTTAATATACCACATTGTTTCAGCTGTTGGCTTTTTATCTTTTCATGTAAGTGTAAATATGTAAAACAGATAAAGTTACCTTTTTGAGTTATACCGACTCAAAAAGGCTGGTTTCCTGTTTTCAAGGTGTATGTATTCCCCACCTGGATGGGATGCCAATCCATTGCAGAATTATTAATTTTTTCCAGGTGAATGGACTGAAGTAACATGAAATGAAGTGCTTTGCTCAAAAACACAATGCGTTGTCCAGTTCAGGAATTGAAACCACGATCTTATGAAGAAGTTTATTTTATAACCAGATGGTTACAGGTTAATTCTTGCTATGTGGCATGATATAGGGGGTGTCTTCTACTATAGCCTTGACATGACCAATGCCTTGTAAATGAAGTTTAGGAAATTGGTAGAGAAAATGAAAGCCTGTTGCATGTGTGTATGTATGTGTGCACTGCACATGTGTGTATTTTAAAATGTACTCAAAATCAAAGAATATATGCACACAGGGACTTTGATAAAAAAAAACACCTACAGAAGTGCCAGTCCCTGGATTTCATGATATCCATCAAGGTCACTCAGTGCAAGAGAGGCAGCCTCAGAATCATAGAGGCCTTCCTTATCAACAAATTGAGGCCAGCCATAAACATAAGAAAAGAACTACATTGAGCAGACTGGTTACTATAGCAACACCTGTTTGTGCTTGTCACTTCCTTCCCCAAACATATGAGCAATGATCTTTTTTCATTCCTTTCTTGCCCACATGTCCTGAAGAAAGGTTCATAGCCTCAAAATATAGAAATATAAGATAAAATTCCAGCTTTGTTTTCTTTTCTTTTTGTAGTTTACTTTATATCTTCTTGCATTGTTACTACTTTACCCAATACGTCTCATATATATATATAATTCTTTAACAAGAATAGTGTTGCAATTCAGCTTAGCATTCCTCAGACAGTTCAATGAAAGTTAAGCTGGCTGAAACTTTGAAATCACTGTGAACTCTAGAAAAAGTATAGAGTAATCCTTTAGTTTAATGTAACATTGTTTTTGTTATAACATTGACATAAAAAGAAACATTTCTTTATATCTATATCAATCTATCTATCTATCTGTGTGTGTGTGTGTATACTTATATGTATATATATATATAGGGAGAATTCACAAAAAACAAAAGACAAAGACCACAGAAAACAAACAGATGTATTAGTATAACACTCGAGGATTGAAAAAGTCTTTAACATTTCGAGCCTATGCTCTTCCACAGAAAGGAACACAAAAAGAAACAAGCAGAGACAAAAATGTGTGTAGTGGTTAGCAATCTATCATGGCGAATGCCAGACAGAAGGGTCACACAGGAGAGCTAAGAAGAAGGGGAGATAAAAAGGTAGTAGTGATCCCGAAACGAAGGTACACGCATGTGTAAGAGAGTACATATGTGTGTGTGTATGTGTAGGTGTGAAAATGTGGGGATGGGAATTGGTCAGTGCTGATAGATAGATATAGATATAGATACACACACACACACATATATATATAATATATATATATATATATATATATATATATATATATATATATATATATATAGTAACGCCGTGCGCATGCGTAGTCTCATGCATGCGTGGAATTAAACAAGCAAGCTTTCCCGCTTAATTCTATCTCTTTCTCGGTCAGCCGGCCATGAGCATGGACGTGTCAAGCAGTGTCTCCAACATTCCAACTCTGGAGACAGTCTCTTTACGTGTTTAGCTGTCACTCTCCATCTTTCGGACTTACACTCGACAGCTCGCTTACATCTACATAACAACGTCCCAACAACTATGCTCACACACACAGAAGTTGTAACAACAACAAACAAGAGCTAAAGATGAATATATTTACCACCTGAATAAATGTTGTATAGGTTGATAGTCTGGAGTTCAGCGTTCCATTATATTTCTAATTTTATATAGGAAAGTCAGGTATACATCTAATGATGTATAACCAACTTTCCTATACTGGTGACCCCCGACGTGATTCAAACACGCAGCCCGCTGAGCTGCAATAACCCACTTTCTTATAAAGTGGTGATTCGACGAAGAAACAAACGCAGCATGGACTCTGGACTACCAACTTATAACTGGTGAACCCGACTAAAGAACAAATGCGGCCATGGAGACTGAACTACTAACCAGCATCATCGTCATCCCCAACACGATTCTACAATTACTACGCCACCAACATCTCCAACCATAGTCAACACGACTGAACTACGTATTACCAACATCAACAAGCGCGGTTTTTTTCTCGCCTCTATTAGAGTGGATGTTTCCACTCACGATAAACAGACAAGAATTACAGCCTGCGACTTTCCTATTGTGTACTCAAAAAACTTGGTATAAAACTCTCACGTGTACTGACTTTCTAACTGCTGTCATATCTCACATACATATAGACGGCCTGTTTTTTATTATGTTCTTATATGTCGCATTCACACTCTCACATACACATACATCTTTTATGCCACACAATAACTCTTGTTATTCATTTCATACGGTTGTCTTTTCTATCGTCTCATTACTGGTATTTACGAAATCTATGTTACCGTAGTATAACATAATTACTTGTATATCATCTTTGATATATATTTTGGTGTTCGACCGTGTGACACGTTTAAATAAAAGGAGTCCTCTGTTTTTCTATTCGTCACCATTTCTCCTTTTTGAGTTCGCACAGTCGTTCTTTCATCTTGGGTTAAGAAAATATTTCTTAGAGGTTTTCGCTAATGGTCGTACAGAGATTTGTCTGTCGACTGTCTGTAAAAGCGTACCTCTTCAAACACTCATCACCAAACAGCCTTTTCGCCACCAGCTTCGTTCAACTAAGATTACCACTGCGACGACAACAATTACTACTACCAACTACAAGCATTCCCCCGACGTCGCCATGTTTCAACAGAACATCAATGTACTGTCTACCACAATGTCGTGCGCCAACAACCCCACCACCAGGGACACACCAATCAACTTGTGTAACTTTTATACGAACTGGATTTTTTGTCTCTACAGACACTTTCACTTGTTCTGTGTTTTTTCTCACACACACACTTGTGCACTCATACATTTTCTTTCCTTTCAGTAAAGACAAACACTCAGACTTTCACATTCCGTGATTCCAGTTCCTGGACAGTAGTCATCATGATTTGTTTTCTCATTGTCTCATTTGTTTTTTACTAGGTGGCATTTACTGCCCATATTGCATGTTTTTCTTTCATTTGTACATTGCATGCATGTATCACACGAGTGTACATTTCATTTCTTTCATTTTTCTTTGTGTGTGTTTTGTGCTACATCTTGTGGGTGGTTTTCAGTGGCCATCATGCCTCAGGCGTTCTAACAGATTTCATATTATCATGCGTTTCTCGCACTGGCAAGGGAGCCCTGTAGTAACGCCGTGCGCATGCGTAGTCTCACGCATGCGTGGAATTAAACAAGCAAGCTTTCCCGCTTAATTCTATCTCTTTCTCGGTCGGCCGGCCATGAGCATGGACGTGTCAAGCAGTGTCTCCAACATTCCAACTCTGGAGACAGTCTCTTTACGTGTTTAGCTGTCACTCTCCATCTTTCGGACTTACACTCGACAGCTCACTTACATCTACATAACAACGTCCCAACAACTATGCTCACACACACAGAAGCTGTAACAACAACAAACAAGAGCTAAAGATGTATATATTTACCACCTGAATAAATGTTGTTTAAGTTGATAGTCCGGAGTTCAGCGTTCCGTTGTATTCTTAATTTTATATAGGAAAGTCAGGTATACATCTAATGATGTATAACAAACTTTCCTATATATATATATATATATATATAATATATATATATATATATATAATATATATATATATATATATATATATATATATATATATATATATATATATATATATATATATATATATATATAGATCATCAGTAAATCACAAATGCGAAAAGAAAAGTACACTCTAATTTATAGAGCAGTAGAGTATTTAGATAAAGATACTCATGCCCAATGAATGGCATTACCCAGGGTTTTACACCCATAAAGCACTTAGCTTTACAATATCTCATCAGACCCTAATGGCTGGTGGTCTATAACCTCTCTTCAAAGTAGAGGAAGAAAAGACAAAGAAAGATCAAACAAAAGGGATTGTCTCCCTTAGACCAGCTATCCAGAATCCACCCAGTTAGCTTGCAGGTCTCAGGATTTCAGAATCACTGGAAGTGTAAGCAGGGTCCTAGAACATACAAGACATTCCAAGGACTGTACTCATTCCC
Source organism: Octopus bimaculoides (assembly GCF_046866305.1). Taxonomy (NCBI): domain Eukaryota; kingdom Metazoa; phylum Mollusca; class Cephalopoda; order Octopoda; family Octopodidae; genus Octopus; species Octopus bimaculoides. The sequence continues at coordinate 48,534,301 of NC_142929.1, read as the reverse complement.
TCCAAAATTTGTGCAAATAGTAGAAATCCCTATTGCATTTATAATACATTATCCATATCGGTGCAATGCATGTTGCTACTAGAATAAATATGTAAACGTACAAACATGGTTGTACTATTTGTCCATTTCTTTTTACCATTCTTACTTAAAGTATCATTATAGAGATGGTTTCTCTTTACAATTCCAGTATTCTAGATATTTACATTCCTATATCTTTATTTAGATTCTAGTTATTTTACAAATAAGTTATTGGTTGTTAAGATTGGAATATTTATCAACAGGCATCTTGTTTTGTCTTATTGTACTTGTGAGCAATATCTAACTAATTTACTTATTTTTGTCTTTGAGAATTGGTATTTTCCAAAGTATAGACAAATTGTCACTTTCTGAAATGTATGGTGGCAAATGCTTATACCATTCTTTCAGAATTCTATGATATTTTCAAAATGTTTGGTGTAAGACACTTTCAGCTAATTATACTAGAATAAACAAAAGCAAGCTGATCAATTTGTGTATTGCATCTTCCACATATTCGATATCAGCTTTTACATTCTTCAAATATGCCTTTAGTGACTCGTGATGAGAAAAGCTTTGATCCCAATGCACCAGTCAGGACCCATTCCTAGGTTTGTCTATGAGTCTTTGATTTAGAGTTAACATTCTCTGGTTTTCAATAAATAGCAGCTTTTTCCGCATATTTTATGATGGTATTTGGGAATAAGTACGTTTACATTTATAATTCATGTTTCTTTCTATCCGTTTGTCTATTTGCATGTATGTATGCATGTATGTATGTATGCATGCATGCATGTATGTTTGAAAGAATGCATGCATATGTATGTGGGTGGGGGTGTATATATAGATAAGTATGTATCCATGTGTGTATATATATAATGGAGCCGCAAATGCAAAACATAGGCTTGTCCCAGAGCGCACAATGTTCCTGAAGGTCGGCAATGGTTTTCTTCGGTCACGAGTGGACGGTCATCGTATATATATATATATACATATATATATATATATATATATATATATATATATATATATATATATATATATATATATTTATATAAATGTATGTTTGTATGTATACATATATATTTAGAAGTGATGGTGCATTGAAAAATCACCAAGTATGCTCTGTAAAGTGGTTGACATAGAAAGGGCATACAACTGTAGTAATTTTGCCAAAGCAGACACTAGAGGCCAACACAACCCTCAGGCTAGTTGAATCCTGTCAAACCATCTTGCCCATGGCAGCAGGAAATATGGACATTAAGAGCCTCAAAAAGCACATTGTCTATGTACTGACGGGAAATAACCACCCCACAGCAAGTGGGATCACTATACTAGCAAGCCAGTTTCGCTTGGAATTAAAGCTCATCAATAGTGATCGCTCCATTGCTTATAGTTAAGCTAAGTCCTACCTGTCAGTATATAGTATTTACCATATGAATCTATGGATGATTCAGCAAAATGGTAATGTGAAAATTATGAAATAATTCAGTTGTCTCTTATAATGACTGAGGATGCAGGGTAGCACCTATATTGCTAGAAACAAGAGTCAAAAACCTGTATAGCCACAAAAAGCACATTGTCCATGTGCTAACTTGCTAGTATAGTGATCTCACTCACTGTGGGGTGGTGGTTATCCCCCCTGTCAGTACATAGACGTTGCATAGAATTCGGAGGCCAGAAACTGGGGCAGGTGAAGTCATAAAAATTTTCTGACAACCACTGCCAACTCCTTCAGGAAGTATGTTAAGGAAACAAATTCTGTTGCCATACATATGACCTTCCAGCAACGACCCCCTCCAGTCAAAGTTTGGCCACAGTCTCCAGCAGCTTCAGATATGTGTCAGAATTTAGCCTAAGGCTCTGTTCAAAAATGTGGGGCAGCATGATGCCACCCTGACCAGAGACACACTCAAAGACCATCACAGTTTGGGGGAACTTGTTTTTTATGATATCCATGTCATTTCTTACAGCCTTTACAGTGTTCCCAGAGCATTGAGCAGCAGTCATAAGGCTGGAATTTTGTTACCTGTTGTGGATCATCATGATACAAGTAACTCTTTTCCAATATCCAGATGGCTTACAGTTCTCCATGTCATCTAACCTCTCTTCAATCACAACTTTAATCTTTATGCTCTCCAATGCTGCTGACTGTTCATCAATACATCAAGCTGTTCTTTAAAAGAACATGACATAAAAAAATCCTAAAATTTAGTCTGCACACTTTGTATAATATAGCTTCTTTGAAAATGGAAAACAATGCTTTGCTTTGCTTGTGTTTCTGAATGTATTTAGATCAGTTCCTAGTGGTTTGTTTTTATTCCCAACTAGGATTTTAAAGTCCTACAATCAGAATTTTTATAAGAATTTTCTGATAGCAGAATACTCCTACCTCATTCTTTTTGTAGCAAATTAACTTATAATGTTCACTTTTGAATGGCATATTGATTTCTTCTTTAGAGCCTGACTATTTTTCAGCTCATAGATAACATTCATCAGAATCTTGGTCACATACCTGAAACAGTGCCACTGTTAAAAGCATTTACAAACATTCTAGTATACAGCCTATTCTTCTACATTTAGAATTTAATCTTGATCCTGTTTCTATTTCTAGCAGGGTAAATAAGCACATGCAAACATCATCATCTATTCATGTCTCTTGAAACCCTATTGTACATGTGTAGTATTATTAGTAAGCCAAAAGGATAAACAAAGGGACAGACAGATAGAAAGAGACATTGTTCTTATGCTGAGTGATGCACTGTACTCCCTGAGAATTCCTGGGAAATTATTTCAATGTACAAAGATCTTTCACCAACATATTTTTTTTCTTTCTTTAAAATGCCAAAATGAAATTTAATGTATTGATATGGTTCCATTTAGAATATTTTGCTGTTTTGTTTCTGCTTTTCCATACACACATGATAAACATACCAGCTGGGATGTCATGTATATTTTAATCAAGAAACTGAAACTCTACAAGAACTCAAAACAATTGGTTGATTATATGAAACCTAAAACAATAACAATAGAATAATAACAATAGAGAAAATAACAAGAAAATTCTATCATTTTTCATGCAGACAGCATCTTGGAAATTATATAATCTTTAAACAATTCTATTTTCCTATGACAACCAATGTACAGTCTTGTATGTTATTTAGGGAATCGTATCATCACTTCTTCAACAAGTATGGTGAAGGCTATGCTTTGCTGATGAAGTCAGAATAAATACAAAATATGTCTAAAATTGCCACCCACCATACTTAGAACAAGAAATAATATTAACCCTTTAGAATTCAGATTATTCTGTCAAATGTAATGCTTATTTACTCACATTGTTTTGAATTAATCATGGATTATCTTGTAGCTTTGAGATTTTCATGTGATAGCTTATTTTAGGACATTGTAGGGCAGGTGTGCGATACTGTATCTGGCTGGTTTGACTATAAAGCATGTAGAATATTTTGGCCAGATATGGCCAGTTTGAATGCTAAAGGGTTAATTAGTGATGAATGTCATTTATACCCACTAAGTAATTTATTTATTTTTGGCAGCTTTTAATGTTCCCACATTAAATAGATTAAATTAGTTTTCACAATTACAAATAGATATAATGGAAAGCCATTGCAAGCAGTTCTCTTAGCAGCTTTACCATTATGGTTCCTTAATTATTCTGCCAATCTTTTCCTTCCCTAGGTCATAAGCCAGGGCACCAACACATCTAGTACAGAAGTAAATTTCCATCTGAGTGTTTCTTTAAGCTTGGTAATTCAAATGATATGAGTGCCTTTGACTTTCATGGAACTCATCTGCTTTTGTCAAGCCTTGTCTTTTAATCCTACTGAGTGCCTAAGCATCTTCCTTACAGAGCAAGCTGAGTGAGGAGGATGTGTGTGTGTGTCTGTGTGTGTGTGTGTGTGTGTGTGTAGGATTTCCACATAGTTTGTGGCCACCAATTTTACCCCTAGGCTATTGTACTCTGCTAAAAGCACTCAAGGACCAGATAGTATTGGGAACCAGTTGCTGGATTAAACCTTCAAACTGTCGTTACACTGTGAATGAAACACAGCACGATACAAAAGGAGCAATTTGATTATTACGAAAAAGAAATAAAACTTAGATGAATAAATAAACAATAAACTCACAAATGAATAAATATATAAATAAATAGATAAATAACTTCCATTATTAATTGCTTTGATTTTTCCCAGAATTTTCTGTTGTTTACTCCCGCTGATAACATTCTGATAACTGAATACTCATAGTGAAATAAGGTAACCCAGTATTTTAATCGCTGGCCTTTATCACCAGATGGCAGATGACTAATAACTATTATCTTGTGTCTTTTACTTGTTTCAGTCATTAAACTCCAGCCATGTTGAGGCACCGCCTTGAAGAACTTTTAGCCGAACGCCAGTATTTATTTTATTTTAAAGTCTATCAATCGCTGTTGCCGAACTACTAAGTTATGGAGATGTAAACACAGCAACACCAGTTGTCAAGTGGTGGCGGGGAAACAAACACACACACAAACACATACTGACATGCATGTGCATGTGCACATTTAAATTTATACACACACACACACACAAAACAAGCTTCTTTCAGTTTCTCTCTTCTGAATCCACTCACAAGGCTTTTGTCAAGCCAAGGCTATTGTAGAAGACACTTGCCCGAGGTGGGTCACAGTGGGACTGAACCCTGAACCGTGTGGTTGGTGAACAAGCTTCTTACCACAAAGCTACATACAAATAATTATGACTTCCTTGAGAAAGCTATGAAATCCTTCTTTATATAAGGGTAAGCAATACAGTTAAATGAATTGATCTATGGTATTTCATTGGTGTTTAATTTATTGATGGCCAAAAAATGATGATGGACAAAGTCTAACTGAAGTAGGGTTTGGTACATTGAGTTAGACTACACATAGGCACAGATGTGGCTGTGTGGTAAGAAGCTTGCTTCTCAACCACATAGTTCTGAGTTCAGTCCCACTGCATGGGAAAATGTCTTCTATTACAGCCTTGGGCCAACCAAGGCCTTGCAAGTGGATTTAGTAGACAGAAACTGAAAGAAGCCCATTGTATATAAATCTCTGTGTGTGTGTGTGTGTGTGTCTGTCTGTCTGTCTGTGTTTGTCTCCACCACCACCACCAACACACAACCACCACTGCTCGACAACGAGTGCTGGTGTGTTTACATCCCTGTAACTTAGCAGTTCAGCAAAATAGACCAATGGAATCAGTACCAGGCTTTAAATACTTAAGTATTGGGGTCAATACATTCAACTAATAATTCTTCAAGGCAGTGCTCCAGCTTGGCCACAGTCTAATGAGTGAAACAAATAAAAGATAAACGACAAAAAGTAAAACATAGGAATTAATACTACTCCCTGCTATTTGTGGCATCAATTAACCAAGACATTCAATAGTTAACTGACAGTGGTTGCCAGGAGAAAGATTATCAGGTTGGGAAAAAAATACTTGCAGTTTTAATATTATGCAAATTTCTGGATTCTTTATATATTTATTTATTTATTTATTTATTTATTTATTGATAACTCATACAAGTTATTTATAAATGTGAGTGGTTTGTTTTTGAAGGAAAATAACTTTAAATCTGTAATAAATTTTGTGATTTCATTGGTGATGTTTACAGCTTTTAGTGAACTTTGTATTTTAATTTACGAATATAAACTAGTCTCAGAACTTGTAACAACAACAATAATAATAACAACAACAGCAGTGGCAGCAGCAACAACAACAACAACAATAATAACAACAATAATTGATGTATCATCTAAAATATCTTCCTCTTTACTAAGTTTACAGCTTGCTTAAATAAATCAAGAGGAATATGAATCTAAATAAGTCAGTAAAAAATGTAAGAGAAGAAAAGAAAACAAAAACAAAAAAAAATTAACAAACAAAAAGCATACAATGAATAAATTTTGAGTTTTGCGCAGTAAGGAAGAAATTAAAATTAAATGGCAAAAGAGAAGAGAAATTTGCATGCTTTCTATTAAAATTTGATATCATGGAAAGGAATTTAAATAATCATGCCACAATTAAACTTAAAAACCAGGGGTTTTCAACCATTTTTTTTTTATCTACAGACCCCTTTGATTATTATTTTATTCTGGTGGCCCTCCTATAGCCATTCAATGTTTAAAAACTAGTTTTATAGAAACTTCTTTCAAAATTCTTATTTTGTTTTTCAACATTAACTTGTGTAGGTTGAATCATGTAATTTGCTAGAGAGAAACTTAGCTGTTTCTGGCAATATGTACCAATACATACATCTAAAGCAAAACTTTTTCAGGGGCCCTTAAAACACTATTGTGGGTCCCCATTTTAATATTTAGTTGTTTGGACCCTCCAGAAGTCTTATACGGAAACTCAGGGGCCATGTGGACCTCAGTTGAAAACCACTGATATAAACCAATGTGAAAGTGTCTGTGGTTGCTTAAACTGCTGAAAATAGCTTCAAAATTTCCCTCAGACTTCATCCTGTTGCTTTACAAATGGAATACTATACTGAATATACTGAATATAATCCTTTCTACTATAGGCACAAGGCCTGCAATTTTCAAAGAGTGTGATAGTCAATTACATCAACCCTAGAGCTTAATTGGTACTTATTTTATCAAATGTGAAAGGATGAAAGGCAAAGTTGACAATGGTGGGATTTGAACTCAGAACCTAAAGCTGGAAGAAATGCTGCTAAGCATTTTGTCTAGCATGATAATGACTCAACCAGCTTGCAGCCATTTTTTTATTTTTCTAATTTTAGTACAAGGCCATCATTTTTGAGGGGGAAGGGAAAGTACTTGATTTGTACTTTATTTTATCATCCCATGAAATGTTGAAAGGCAAAATCAGCATCAGCAGAATTTGAACTCAGAACATAAAGAGTCCAGAATATAATACATACATAAAACAAAAAGAAATGGATTTTGCAGGAAAGCTCATCAAACAGTGATTTAAAATTTTGTCACAAGGCCAGCAATTTCGGGATATGGGGTAAATTGGATACATTGATGCCAGAGCTCAAATGGTACTTAGTCTATCAACCTCAAAAGAGTGAAAGGCAAAGTTGACCTCAACAGAATTTGATCTCTGAATGTAGAGTCAGATGAAATGCTGCTAAGAACCTTGCTAATGATTCTGCCAGCTCACCACCTTAAGCTTATCAAATAATCCTATCTACTATAGGCACAAGGCCTGAATTTTGGGGGAGGATCCTAGTCAATTACCTCGACTCCAGTAACTTATACTTATTTCATTGACCCTGAAAGGATGAAAGGCAAAATCAGTCTCGGCAGAATTTGAACTCAGAACTCTACGTCAGACGAAATGCTGCTAAGAATCTTACCCAGCATGCAAACAAATCTCCCACCTTAAGCTCATCAAATAATAAAAATCAACTGGGGAAAATCTCAGTAGATTAACATCAACTATCTAGGGCTATGGAGGGGCAGATCAAACTTAACATATCTATTCATGAATAGTATACACTTCTATCGTGATGGCACCACCGTTCGAGCGTAATCGTTACCAGCGTCACCTTCCTGGCGCTTGTGCCGCAGCTTCGTGTACCTGGCACTTGTGCCGGTGGCACGTGAAAAGTCATTTGAGCGAGATCATTGCCAGTGCCGCTGGACTGGCTCCTGTGCAGGTGGCACGTAAAATACACCATTTTGAGCATGGCCGTTGTCAGTACTGCCTGACTGGCCTTTGTGCCGGTGGCACGTAAAAGCACCCACTACACTCTCGGAGTGGTTGGCGTTAGGAAGGGCATCCAGCTGTAGAAACTCTGCCAAATCAGATTGGAGCCTGGTGCAGCCTTCTGGCTTGCCAGTCCTCAGTCAAATCGCCCAACCCATACTAGCATGGAAAGTGGACGTTAAATGATGATGATGATGATGATATGATTTGTTCAGAAAATGACATGTTTTCTTGATTTCTACAATATTGTCTTTATATTGATGTACTTTTATGACCTACACCAGTAAAGTTCAAAGCCACCTTCAAATTTACTTTTAGTTTCATTTAGACTATATGAACATTTTCAATTTATTTTATAGAGAGATTGTTGTGAATTGGACAAAGCACTCCTTTTCTCATAAATCACAATACTAAACAAACAACAGGCAATGAATATTGCATACATAAGATACTTCTTTTCTGCAGTTTCATTGTCCACAATGACATGTGCATGTTATATGTAAGTACATATGATACATGAATAAACACAATAGTCATTGAGCTATCTACATGTAATCATTGTTATTGTCAATGTTGTCGTCATTATCATTTTGACATCAACTTTTCCGTGCATGCTTGGGTTAGACAGAAGTTGTTGAGGTGGATTCTCTATGGCTGGATGCCCTTCCTGTCACTAACCCTCACCTGTTTACAAGCAATGCTCCAGCCATGACTGTGCCCCAGCCGTGACTGTGCTCCAGCCATGACCTGAGGTGTTACTATCATATGCCAAGGAGACTGTTTATTTATTTTTTTCGAAAAAAGTTTGTTTTCTATTTTCGTCTTTATGTTTTCGTTTCTCATTGTGTTTAACGTTTTTTTGATGTCCTGTACCCATATATTCGTGTATATATACATATAGATGTAGGTATGTACATACATGTATGGATATATGCACATGTTTATATATCATTTATATTATTATACACATACATGCAGAGACACACATGCATACACACGCACGCACATGCACATACACACACACACACACACACACACACACACACACACATACACACAAAAGTAAGTGGAGAAACGGAAGAAAGGGTGGTAGCCATGTTGGACTTCCTGCACCTCTATATTTATTTGAATTTCCATCAACCTGAGGAAAAGCCCTGTTAGGGGCTTGAAAACTTTTAAGTAGTACAAAACAAAATCCGAATCAAACTGTTTTGAACAATATACTCTTTTCCACTGAGAGCCCCAATATTAGACTATTTTTTTTTAGTCATTGCACAGTGATTGCTTATAAGCTTTAAGCTTATAAAAAAATATTATTAAGACCGTAGAGGTAGTCAGAGTGTTTGATAGAGTACTTAAACTCAGGCTAGTCTTGCAGCATAGTATGGCTACAATTATATCTGCCTATGCCCCACAAGCAGGCTTACCAAATGAACAGAAGGACCACTTTTATGATATTCTTCTGCTGGCAACCTCAAAGATGAGTGACAATGATCTCATCTTCATGGCTGGGGATTTCACCAGGCATGGCTCCTTCATGAACCACCTGATTTACAATACAGGTGACTAGATGATAATCCACAGCACCAGATATGTTAAGCCCGGTGTCTTTCATGGTGTTCATGGGGACCCGAAACAAAGAGGGAACAAGGCTACTGGAGTTCTGTCATGCAAATGACCTTTTGATCTGCAACACCAACTTCAGGAAGCCAGCCATCCACCTGATAACCTATTAATCAGGTGACTCTGCTAGCCAGATCGATTTCATTCTCAACAGACAGCAGGATGCATGGTTGCTCTTAAATACAAAGACCCTCCCTGGTGAAGAATGTATCCTCCAGCACAGACTAGTCATTAGTGACTTTAGACTCCAGGCAAGAAGGATACCAGGAAGCAGACCAATCTGGAGAAGAAGGATTTGGAAGCTTAAGGACCCTTCATGTGCTCAGAGATTTAGGGACATCCTAATTGAGAAATTTGATGAGAAGGAGGAAGAGCTACAAACTTGTGACAAAGAGGGCAACTAGGAATTCCTGCATGACAGCTTGCTGAGTGCCACAGACCAAATCTGTGGCTGGTGCAAAGTCCCTTTCAGACCTAGGGTAAAATGGTGGTGGAGCATTACTGTAGACAGGGCCATCAGAGCAAAGAAACAGGCCTGGAAGAGTAGGAGCAGCAGGGAACTGTATCAGATAGCCAGAAGGGAAGCCTCTCCTCTCCTGCTCCGACTCCTACGTCTCTTTACTTCTCTTCACTCCTACTTCTCTTCACCCCTACTATTTCTCTCTTCTCTCTTACTCTCTTCCCTTCTCTCTCTCTCTCTCCTCACTTTCTCCCTCCTCCCATACCCACCCTCCCTTTCTCTTATATCCCCCTTCTCCTTCCCCCTTCATTGTCAACCCTCCCTCATAAGCCAATCCCACCCCAACCTCTGCCTACCCACATACCCCTACCTCTACCTCCACTCTATGCCTAACCCACACTCACCCATGCTTTTCCCACTCTCACCTCCTCCACCTCCCAACACCCTCACATCACACCACGCTAGACCATATCACACAACACATCACTTCACAACACACCACCATGCACACACTAACACTGACCAATTCCCTTCCCACATTTTCGCACCCTCACACCTACATACACACATGCACATGTTAAGATCACCACCATTCTCTCACACACACACACCGTCTCGTCTTGGGCTCACCACTTTTTTGTTATTTCCCCTTTTTCTTAGTTCTCCTGTGTGATCCTTCTGTCCGGCATTCGCCATGATAGATCACTGACCACTACAATTATATTTTTTTTCTCTCCTTGTTTCTCTCCTTGTTTCTTTCTGTGTTCCTTTCACTTGAAGAGCGTAGGCTTAAAACGTCAAAGACTTTCTCTATTCCCGAGTGTTATACTAATACATCCATTTGTTGTTTTCACCACCTGTCTTCGTCTGTTATTTTTTTCGTAAATTCTCCCATATATATATATATATATATATATATATATATATATATATATATATATATGAAGTTTTGGACTGCCACCAATTTTCAAAGAATTTGTATGATGAATCAAGTCTGCAGAATATTTGTAGGAACCAACAGAAGACTGTTTATGGTTTTTACCCAACCTACTACAAAACTTAAATAAAAGCAGCCAGATCTCTGTAGAATCACATCTTACTGCCCTATGGTTATCTGTTCACACAAAATGACTGGTTCATCATGGATAGAATGTTTTTGAGCATAAATCTGATCAGTTGAAACAAGGAATAATTACAATTTGTTTGTCAGAAGTTGGCAAGTATAAGTGAAGGCAAAGTTCATCTCTGCTCAGTTTGAGCATTCTTCTGTCCTAGTGTTTTCTTTAACCCTTTTGAGACATGGTGTTTTGGTATGTGTAGCCAAAAAGACCCAATTTGTTTTTGCTATTTAGATACATCTACTGAAAGACGACCTCTGATTAACTATTACATTTCAAAAATGGATCAGCGTCAAAGTCCTTTCAGCTTGTATCACTTGGGCCGATCAATCTGTTTTGGTTTTCCAAGAGGTCATGTCAACAACATTAGTTTCTAATAAAGTTTTAAAGCTTTAAGGCTTTTTTTTGAGTGTATTGTCAATCATTGTGATTGTAAGGCTCCATGGTTAGGGTATTTGACTCATGGCTGTAAGATCATGAGTTCAATTCCTGGCGGTGCATTGTGTCCTTGAGTAAAACACTTTATTTCACATTGCTCCACTCAGCTGGAAAAAAATTTATAGTACCTACACTTCAAGGGGCCAGCCTTATCCCATTGTGTGGCACACTGAATCTCCCTGAGAACTACATTAAGTGTATGCATGTCTATGGAGTACTCAGCCACTTGCATGTTAATTTCACAAGCGGGCTGTTCCAGGCTGTTCTATTGATTGGGTCGACTGGAGCACTCATCAACATAACTGATGGATTGCCAGTTAGTTAGTCTATTAAGATTGACCTCTATTTCTAACTGGTGCCTATTTATTTTATCGTCCACAGAGGGATAAGAAATCACTTGTTTGCCTAGGGTTAAATAATAACAATAAGTATGAATGATATTAAACTGTAATAAAATAAAAATTATTTCTTTTCATGTCATCACGATGCTTCAGATTTAGGAAAGGAAAAAAAAAACATAGGAAGTTTGTTGTTTGAACTAAATCAGCATCCACATATAATCCTATAATCCCATTATATTATTTATTCCCAAGAGTAAAGACTAGCTTTTAAACCTTTAAATACATATCCATATATGGCTGTGATTCTGTAATACAGAACTGCCAAATTTAAAGTAGCTACACTGAAATTAAAAACCCTCATCATAATTTTATGTAAAACATCTATTGTTGTTCCACACATCAGTTTAATGATGACATTTTTATTAAGCCTTTCTAAATTCTTGATAATTTTCAAAATGAATGGCAACATTGTGTTGTAAATGGGTTACTAAGACATTGATGATAATGACTTGTGCTAAAAAAAATCTATTTCAAGTGTTAATCACTTCACCAAAGTGTGTCAAACAGAAAATAGATTATACTGCTTTGTCTCTCTTGAATAGTTAACAATAGATAAGCCAGAGCTATACAAACAATGGCTTCAATAATTCATAGAAAAATATTTAAATGTGTGGGAATCAGCTGGTTTATACAAAGAAAGTAAGATGTAAAATGGTGGAAACTGAAGTACTTTGAAGATGGTAAAAACAGTAGTGACTATCTTTGGTCACGAATGACCAAGAGAGTGCTCCTAGAAAGTTCCCCTCCTAGGCACAAGTCTGGGCAAGATTGTTTGTGGAATTGAGCTCAGAATCTCATGATTGTAAGTCCAGTACTCTAACCACTGAGCCATGTGTCTCTAGAGATAGTACAGCATAGTAAAACCTTATATGGTTTAAGTTAATTGAGAATGTATTGAAAGTATTGAAGAGGCTTGATACCATAATCTGTTGCAAAAGAAAGAAGAAAGTCAGAAATACTGAAATCTAGAAGCACAGTGTCTAGCTAATTATAAAAATACACAAATATAACTTAAGTATGGGGGTAGACAAGGTCACAGGTTAAGAAATTCATTTCACAATCATAACCACAAGGGACCAAGTTAGGTGCAGCTGCAAAGAACCGTGTGTATGCACCATTCAATGTGACGTGTGAGTTATGGAGATGAGTGAAATATGCCAGGCAGAAACTATCCAAGAGCCCACCAAAGGAAGAAACTGTCTAAAAGCCCACAAAAAATATCCACAGTGATTACCAGCCAGTAGAGCACTTCATATGTGCAAAGACTATTTGGTCAAGATGATGGTGAAACATCTAATTGTCTGCTCTTTGTTTCAGTTGTAACTTAAGACCCTGTACACCCAAAGGTGAAACTCAAAGTGGTTTAAGACTGACTGAACCAAAATAAAATATTATTAATTACTATTATGGTATCAAGTGCTCTTTTTTTCCATCTGTCAACACTAAGCAGATATAAGATCCCAGTCATTGCTGGCTGATAAAGCACCTTATATGTACAGAGACAAATTGGTGAAAATGATGGAGAAATACTGAAAGACTACTGTGTAAATAAGTGCTGATCTCTAACTGTGGCGGAAACCTGTGGAAGAGGTAGACTCAGGTAGACATGGGACAAGGTGGTGAAGCATAATCTTCAAATGTTGGGCCTCATGGAAGTGATGACAAGTGATTAAGGCTAATGGTGATATGCCATGCTTGAGAAGACCCGTCGAGCCAAGTGAAATCATAGCTGTGGCTGATGCCGGTGTCACATAACTGGTACTTGTGCCAGTGGCCATGCCAGTGCATGTAAAAAGCACTCATTAAACTCTTGGAGTGGTTGCTGTTAGGAAATCACGCCAAATCAGACTGGAACTTGGTGCAGTTCTCAGACTTACCAGTTCCAGTCAATCCGTCTAACCCATGCCAGCATGGAAAGCAAACGCTAAATGATGGTGATGATGATGATGATGATGATGATGATATATATATATATATATATCATCATCATCATCATCTATATATATATATATATATATATATATATATATATATATATATATATGTATCCATTTTGCTTAGGCATTGTGAGGCCAGTAACCCAATGTAGAACTCAGCATATGCATGTCTCTGAATGAAGCATTGGCTGGGCATAGAGCAATAATAAGAAAGAGAAATAGCAAAGGAATAAATGATTATCTTATGAACTTCATTAGCTTACGGCTGTTTCTGCTATAAGATGTAGTTGACTCATAGCTGAGAGCCTGAATAACACTTTACAGCTCCATTGGAGCCTTGACTATGAAGTACGATTTATCTGGGAAAGAATTACATTTATGCTCATATAGGGAATGGAATCAACAATGAAAAAATCAATTTGCCTCTGTGTGTGTGAGTGTGTGTCCAAGAATAGAGGTGATGGCAAGTCAGGTGAGAGAGCCAGTTTAGTCACCATCCACCTGACCACAAAACAAGTAGTAATGGATTACATGGTAAAAGTAGCAGGATTTTCCTGACCTGATGCTTGTTGTAACCATTTTCAATATCGTTGTGATATCATTACTGTTTTGCCCTAGATTATCTTATCTTTTTATTCAGAAGGAAACATTAAATGGATTATGATTGGTACCCCAACAGTTCAGTCAACTGAACTACCAACTTAGTGAATTGTAGTATAGGTGGCTAAGTATTCCATAGACATATGAGGGGATGCTGAAAAGTTCCTGACTTTGGGGTAAAAGAAAATACAGGAGAATCAGTTAATTATGATTTTATTGAACATATTCCCCCTCTCAGATTGACACACTTATTGCAGTGGTCCTTCAGTTTTTCTAAGCCCTGTAAAAGAACTCAGAAGGTTAGGCCTCCAACCAGGCCTTCCATGATACCCTTAAAGCCAGAAACTTTTCAACACCCTCTTATTCATATCCTTAGAGTAATCCTTAATCAAAATCTGCATGACATGGTATGTAACAAAGCTAGCATTTTGAATAACAAGTACAACCAAACCATTAAGTTTCAAAATAGTTTTTAATTTCCCTGATTCACACATGAGACTCGTTTTAACTTAAGGCTAAAGGACCCCACTTTGGTCAAGAATGACCATGGAATTGTACTGAGAAAGTTCCCCTCCGAGGCACAAATCTGGGCAAGGTTGTTCATTGAAAACCAGCAGTCACTCATGCATAACAGCCGCACCCCTCTACATGCCACTGATGTTATCCAAGGGAAAGGCAAAGGCCAACACAGCTTGGCACCAGTGACATCACAACTCATTTCTACAGCAGAGTAGACTGGAGCAACATGAAACAAAGTGTCTTCCTGAAGAACACAACACACAGCCCGGGTTGGGAATCAAACTCACTATCTCCTGATTGTGAGCCCAACACTCTAACCACTGAGCTATTGTAGAAAATATTAACCAAAAGTTACCTTCAATGGAATTGAACCTGTAACCTTGTGATTGCAAAACCGACTGCTTAACGACAGAGCCATGCCTATGTCATCGATTTATGCATGAAAGGGCTTCCCAGGCATTCACGCTGCTATCTCAGCCTGCTGATGCTCAGAGTTCAGCACTGACTCAACTACTGAGAGTGAGCCACCTGTGTGCAAAGTTCTTGCAAGTAACTTCCAGTTATTTACACTTACTGTTGTTACATTCACTCCATCACCACAGGGCTTTCCACTTCTCTGAACCTTGGATGGTGAGTAAGGCAGTTGGTGTCATCCCCACCTCCCCAGACTGTCTCCCTGGGCCTCCACACCAAGTACCAAGTGGTATACAAGAGTATACTCTACACAATTAAATATTTTAATTTGATAGGCTTTGACTTAAGAGTGATTTCGCTGTTATTTCTAACAGGTTGAGTCAATGCATAGCCGCTCCCTCCTTCACTTGCTCTATGACCATATAAAGGCTTATTCCATGGCTCAAATGATGTGTTGTCCATGGTGATGGTAATGGAAGAAAAGCGTTGAGTGTGCGTGCATGCATGTGTAGGTGGGAAATAATGTTAATATTGGCTTTTAAAGGTCATTTCCTTGTTATTGTATTTCTATTGTTTGTTCTTACAACTTTTTATCTATAAATTTAGTTATTTTTTTAAATGTATAGTAATTTTAGAATGGAAAGCAAAGAAAAGTAAACACATTCTTGTTGGTTAATATTACCATTATAAAGACAGCAAACTGGCTGAATCATTTGCACAGCAGGTGAAATGCTTTGCAGCATTTCGTCCGTCTTTATGTTATGAGTTCAAATTCTGCTGAGGTCAACTTTGCCTTCCATCTTTTCAGAGTCAACCAAATAAGTACTAGTTGAGTACTGGGGTCAAGTAATCAATTGATCCCTTCCCCAAAATTGCTGGCCTTGTGCCAAAATTTGAAATCAATATTATTACTATAAAAAAATGTACCAATCAAGTACTGGTGTTAATGTTATTGATTAACTCTTCTCAGCAAGAGTTCACCTTATGCCTATCATTATTATTATTATTTTTTTTTTTTTTTTTTTCTCAGAACTCTCAGTATTACTTGCTCTAGTTGATTCTGTGAGAGTAGACAGCAACTTATTGTCAGAGGTCTCGCAGAGTCTCTTTCTACAAATCATAAGCTTTAGTACCTGGGTGTTAACTTAATGTGGAGGGCACTCAACACCCAAGCACTAATCTGAAAATCTTAGGTGTACCAAATAGAACAGTTTTTTGGGTCCTGCTCTACCCATCAGGATAATGCTCGGCCACATACAACGATAATGATATTCCAAAGGCTGGAGCAGTTTGACTGGGAAACGATGCTCCACCCACCATATTCGCCAGACATTGCCCTATCTGATTATAATTTATTCTGAAGTCTTCAAAATCATTTGGACAGTAAAAATAGGAATTCTGCAGACGAGGTCAGAATAATACTGGAGGAGTATTTTTTGTAATGGACGAGTGAATTTCGGAAGAGGGGCCTTGCAAGACTACCAGATAAATGGAAGGGCATTGTAGAAAATGAAGGAGAGATAAAAAAAAAAAAAAAAGAACTTTGTTTATCTTAATTTTGAAAAATAAAAGAAATGTAAAAAAAAACCCACATTATTTATGGGATGACCCAATACATATATATATATTCTTAAGAAGTTTTAAAACTCCATTGCAAATTTTATTCACTTCTTACTTACTTATTTATATCCCTATTCTGAGGTAGCCCTCACATGACTACCTGACCATGACAAAGATCACTAACACAAGCAAAGAACTTTTTTATTATTAACACAAGCAGAGAACTTTTTGTGTATTCAGAGATTGCTGAAATTTACCACTGCCTTAATACATGTGACTATTTTTACAATAGATGTAAATGTTTGTTAATGTTATTTAAATTAATAATTGGCAGACAGAATATAAACTGAATTTTAAGACAAATAACTTATTCATTTACCTTTTTTTATAATTTAATTACTTCATTGAAATTGCATCTGGTGAGGCAACATTTATGAAAACAGGATCTAACATGGAAGATTTTAGTTTTAATTAGTTTTCCAGATGTTTATTTGTCATTTGTATTCTCAATGAATTCTTGATTTGTGTCAAGTATAAGAATATGAATTCACACTAGTATGATGTAAGAAAGCATAAAATCAGCCAGCATGTATGTTTGTAAAGGCAAAGGCAATCTACTGCCTTTTTACCAAATTCCAAAGGAATCCTCCATACAATCTGGCAGAAATTTCAGGCGTGGCTGTGTAATGAGAAGCTTGCTTCCCAACCATATGGTTTTGGGTTCAGTCTCACTGTCTGGCACCTTGGGCAGTGGTCTTCTACTATAGTTTCGAGCCAACCAAAGCCCTGTGAGTGGATTTTGCAGATGGAAACTGAAAGAAGTCTGTTGTGTGTGTGTGTGTGTGCATGCATGTGTGTGTGTGTGTGTATGAGAGAGAGACAGAGACAGAGAGTGAGTGTGTGTGTGGGTGTGTGTGTGTGTGTGTCTGAGTGAGTGTATGTGTGTGTGTATGTGAGAGAGTGAATGTGCGAGTGAGTGTGTATGTCTTGCTACCTGTGTTTATACCCCATCACTGCTTGACCATTAGTACTGGTATGTTTACCCCACCATAACTTAGCAGTTCACAAAAGACACTGATAGAACAAGTACCAGGCTTAAAAATAAATAAGTACATTCAACTAAAAATTCTTCAAGGTAGTGCCCCAGCATGGCCACAGTCTATTAACTGAAACAAGTAAAAGATAAAAGATAAAAAATAAAAGATATTATCTTCAGACAGCTCAGTCAGGTCCATTTGTAACTCTTCTGGTGCCTTTGATACATCAATTAAATCATCATCATCATCGTTTAACATCTGCTTTCCATGCTAGCATGGGTTGGACGATTTGACTGAGGACTGGTGAACCAGATGGCTACACCAGGCTCCAATCTGATTTGGCAGAGTTTCTACAGCTGGATGCCCTTCCTAACACCAACCACTCCGAGAGTGTAGTGGGTGCTTTTATGTGCCACCAGCACGAGGGCCAGTCAGGTGGTACTGGCAACGGCCACGCTCAAATGGTGTATTTTATGTGCCACTTGCACAGGAGCCATGACTTTTCACGTGCCACCGGCACAAGTGCCAGGAAGGCAACGCTGGTAACGATCACACTCGAACAGTGCTCTTAGCGTTCCACTGGTACAGGTGTATCACGATTTCACTTTCGCTTGCCTCAACAGGTCTTTGCAAGCCGAGGAGGGAGGAGGATGAGGGGGAGGGAAGGAGGGGAGGAGGAGGAAGGAGGGGGAGGGGGGAGGGGAGGGGGGAGGGGGAGGGGGGAGGGGGGAGGGGGAGGGGTGGGGGAGGGGGAGGGGGAGGGGTGGGGAGGGGGAGGGGGAGGAAGAGAGAAGAGGAGGAAGAGAGAGGAGGAGGAGGAAGAGAGAGGAGGAGGAGGGGGAAGAGATAGGAGGAGGAGGAGGAGGAAGAGAGAGGAGGAGGAAGAGAGAGGAGGAGGAAGAGAGAGGAGGAGGAAGAGAGAGGAGGAGGAAGAGAGAGGAGGAGAAAGAGAGAGGAGGAGGAAGAGAGAGGAGGAGGAAGAGAGAGGAGGAGGAAGAGAGAGGAGGAGGAAGAGAGAGGAGGAGGAAGAGAGAGTAGGAGGAGGAGGAGGAGGAGGAAGAGGAGGAGGAGGAAGAGAGAGGAGGAGGAGGAGGAGGAGGAGGAGGAAGACGAGGAGGAGGAAGAGGAGGAGGAGGAGGAGGAAGACGAGGAGGAGGAAGAGGAGGAGGAGGAGGAGGAGGAGGAGGAGGAGGAGGAGGAGGAGGAGGAGGAGGAGGAGGAGGAGGATATGCTTAGAAATGTCTTTGAAAATCATTATAATGCCAGTTAGAAATAAAGGCAAAAAACAAAAGCAATGCAAAAAGCAATGACTTACACTTTCTATGTTTATTCTTTAATATCACATGACAGTAAAACAACGTTTATACAAACGTAACCTGTAAATTCGCATTGCTACATTAACAATTTGCAACATGCAACATGGTTGATAGTGTTGTTTTTAACATCTTAATAAAAACAAGAGCACTCAGAGACAAGGCGATACCAGTGTCCTCTCAACAATTAGCTGGAGATGATTTTTAAAATGAGAATATCTGAAATAAACTTGACTGCTCTCACAAATTAAGTTAAAAAAACAGGAAAAGTAATCCAGAATCCTTATCCAGTACAAGATCGATCCCAAAATCTAATGAGACTGTGCCAGCCATGAGGCCAAACATCCCTGTAAGTTTCATTCAAATCCATCCAGCAGTTCTTAAAATATCTTGTCCACAGACTAATGAACAAACAAACAAACATGACTGAAAATAAGGTTATTACCTCCGACTTAGCAAAGGCAGAGGTAATAACCTCATTAATCCTCAAATTTCCAATATTACACTCTGTGGCAATAATGGTGACTGACGTATCCAAATAAGAAGCATTTGTATGAATGTATCCTTTAACCCTTTTATTACCATATTTCTGTTGAAATACAACTTTGTTTCAATTCATTTTGAGAATAAGGAAAGATTTAGATTTAGTAAAATAACTTTGTCATTAGGTGCAAGTGTAGCTCTGTGGTAAGAAGCTTATTCCCCAACCACATGTTCTTGGTTCAGTCTCAATGCATGACACCTTAGGCAAGTGTCTTCCACTATAGCCTCAGGTCAACCAAAGCCTTGTGAATGGATTTGGTAGACAAAAACTGAAAATAGCCCATCGTGTGTGTGTATGGGTGTGTGTGTGTTTGTGTCTGTGTTTTCCTCTCACCACCACTTGACAACTTAGTGGTTTGGCAAATGAGATCGATAGAATAAGCACCAGGCTTCGAAAATAAAAAGTACTGGGGTTGGCTGTTTGATCCGATCAATGGAACAGCCTCATTGTAAAACTCCACAGAGACAATTACTCTTTACGTAGTTCTCAGAGAGATTTAGTGTGACTCAGAGTGTGACAAGGCTGGGCCTTTGAAATACAGGTACTACTCATTTTTACCAGCTGAGTGGACTGGAGCAACATGAAATAAAGTGTCTTGCTCAAGGACTCAACTCATCACCAAGAATTGAACTTACGACTTTACGATTGTGAACCGAATACCCTAACCACTAAGCTATGTGCCTTCACTTTTAAAGAATGAGAAAAGGTTAAGGAAGCTTTTCTAATAACTAAATTAAATCCAACTATCAACAACAGACAGGAGCTGTATCATAGCAGTAGGTTAACATAACACTTCCAATCTATGAATAGTGGAACACTTCAAAACCCACCAACCCACCACTGCCATCTCCATGACCATGTGCTCATAAGCTCACCAGATCTAGGCTCAATATCCATTTCCTCTTGATGAAGGATTTATGAAGCCAAAATGTCAAAATATATAATGTAAAAGTACAAGCTGTGACTTTGTTTCGTCTTTTCTTTTCATTCCAGTAATTCTAACTCACAATGCAGTGACTTTCTAAACCACATTTTCACAATTCTTCATGTAAACTATATTACTTCTATTAGTATGCTCTTATACATACATACATACATACATACATACATACATACTTATAGATATAGATAGGCACATACAAATGCAATCTCTTTCCCTCCACACACACACACACACACACACACACACATATACATATATATACACACACACATGCACATGCATATACATACATACATACATATATATATACATACATATATATATACATACATATATATATATATTATTGAATGTCATAAGAATTAAAAAACATTGAGAAAGAAGATGTGAGTTCATGAACCATGGGCAGCCTCTGACTTATTCTATCCAAATATCTCAATATCTACTCTATATTATTCATAGCTTTTCTGCCTTGAGTTTCACCATTCCCAAAAAGATATATATATATATATATATATATATATATATATACACACATATATATACCTATATATATATATATATATATATATATATATATATATATATATATATATATATATATATACACACACACATATATATATATGCCTATATATATATATATATATATATATATATATATATATATATATATATATATATATACACACACACATATATATATATATATATATACACACACATATATATATGCCTATATATATATATATATATATATATATATATATATACACACACACATATATATATGCCTATATATATATATGTATATATATACACATACACATATATGTAGGGAGAGAAAGAGAGAGTGAGAGAGACAGAGACTGTTTTAAAATTTTTACTGATATTTGGTAAGATGAGATTCATTGAAACCTCTAATACTTTCTTTATATAATTTTTTAAATCATTTTTATTAAATTCCCTTTTAAATTGAAATGTCTTAGACTTATTTCTGTGCTATTTCTATCTCCATCATCTTATATATATGTATATATATATATATATATATATATATATATATATATATATATATATATGTATATATATATATATATATATATATATATATATATATATATATATATATATATCTGTGTGTGTGTATATATATATATATATATATATATATATATATATATATATATATGTATGTAAGTATGTATATATAAAACAGGCTGGGTGAAGTTCAGAGAGCTTCTACCTTTATTGGTAACAAAGGACAGATTGAAAGACAGATTGGACAATGCTTGTGTGCAAACAGCCATGCTACATGACAGTGAAACACGGGTTGTGACTGCTGAGTCTATGTGAAGACTTGAAAGAAAAGAAGTTAGTATACTCTGCTGGATGTACAATGTCAGAGTGCATGTACAACATAGTAAGAGAAAAATTGAGTATAAGAGGCATCAGATAAAGTGTGCAAGAGAGAAGACTGCACTGGTATGGTCATGTGATGTGTATGGATGAAGACTTCTGCTTTTAAAGAAGTGATCTTTTAAATGTGAAGGGAAACTGTAGAAATGGTAGATCCTGGAATAGGTGAGATGAGATAGTGAAACATGATCTTCAAATGTTGTTTCATGGCAGTGATGATAAGTGACTGAGTCTTTTGGTGATTTGCTGTGCTTGAGAAGACACATCAAGCTTAGTGAAATCATAGTTGTGGCCATTGCCGGTGACACATGAAATGCATCCATGCTGATGACACGTAGAAGGTACCAGATACACTCTGTGGATTGGTTAGCATTAGGAAGGACATCCAGCCATAGAAACCAAGTCAAAGGTCGGCGAGCTGGCAGAAACGTTAGCAGTATTTCGTCTGTCGTTACATTCTGAGTTTAAATTCCGCCGAGGTCGACTTTGCCTTTCATCCTTTCAGGGTCGATAAATTAAGTACCAGTTACGCACTGGGGTCGATGTAATCGACTTAACCCCTATGTTTGTCGCCTCTATGTTTAGCCCCTTGTGGGCAATAAAGAAATAAGAAACCAAGCCAAAACAGACTGGAACATGGTCATCTAACCTATGCCACCATGGAAAGCAGGCTGTAAGTGAAATGAAATGTGCATGTGTGTGTGTGTGTGTGTGAGGATTCTTCAGTTTCTGTCTACAATTTCACTCGTAAGGCATTGGTCAACTTAGGGGCATAATTTTAACTAGCAATAACCACGCCTTGGATAAACCTCATTGGCTATGGCACCGCCATAATGTAGAACACCAGTCAACATAACATAGAACACCAGCCAACAACATTCACAAAATGAGATAAAACACTTAATCATTTGATTCTGAAGTTGACTCCTTAACCACTCACCCATGCATACACCAATATATACACTCACTCATACACACAAGAGAACTTGTGTATTAAAAGGCTTGTGTCTGATGTCATTCAACTGACTTCAAATGGCATCAGGGGGGTAGGTAAAATTACCTTCACAAGTCATAGGGATTCATAAGGGCCAGTTTCCTGGTTTCATGGCATATATATTCCCCATAAAGATGGGATGCTGGTCTGTTGCAGGATTATTCATTTTTGCTCAAGAACACAACACATCTCTTGGTCCAGGAATCGAAACCACAATCTTATGATCATGAGTCCAATACCCTAACCAATAAGCCACTCACCTCCACATCAGCAGGGTAGCATCGTTTGATGGATAAAACAATGCAAGGAAGAACATTGTGACCAGTGGTGTATAACAACAGCTGATAGTGTGGTCAATGCAATGATACAGTGATGCAAAATACAGTAGTTTATTTAGGCCAGTCCAGCATCCTGTGACTCTGGGGTTTCCATGGTATATTACGTAGACACTTCTTTATCAATCCAAACTGTTTGTGTGCATGCACACATGGGTGTGCACGCATATGCCAGATGTGAGCATGCACACACTGATGTACTGAGACTTGCAAACACAAATATGCACAATTAATCTTGCTTCTTTGTCATTAAATATCTAATATCAATGTAAGAAACATCATCATCATTAATAACAATACCATCATTATCACTACTACTATTACTACTGATGATGATGATGACGATGATGATGATGATGATGATGATGACAGTAGTAGTAGTAGTAGTGATGGTGGTTGTGGTGGTGTTTGTGGTGGCAGAGGTAGTGGTGGCGACAGCAGCAGCAGTAGCGGTAGTAATATCATATTTATTATTATTATTATTATTGTTATCATTATTATTATTAGTAGTAGTAGCAGTAGTAGTAGTAGTAGTAGTTGTGGTGGTGGTGGTGGTGGTGGTGGTTGTGGTGGTGTTTGTGGTGGCAGAGGTGGTAGTGGTGGCAGCAGTAGCAATATTATTATTATCATTATTATTATTATTATTATTATTATTATTACTATTATTATTATTATTATTATTATTATTAGTAGTAGTAGTAGTAGTAGTAGTAGCAGAAGCAGCAGCAGCAGTAGTAGTAGTAGTTACAATAACAACAAGAATTAGCTTTCATTGCAATTGCTACTTCAATATTTTTTTTTCCCTCAGAATTCAATTTTATTTACTTTTATATTATGTTCAAGTGTCAAAGCTGGAAACCTTTTAAATCTGTTGTTGATTGCAAACAAGTGTCTGGGAAGAGGTTTGTATTATAGACTCAATGATAAAATATCTTTATTTTCCAGCTGCTCTCTCTCTCTCTCTTTGTCTCTCTCTTCGCTTCTCTATTTCTTGCTGCCTTCTTCTGGCTTGTATGCTAACATGCATGCATACAGACATATTGATAATAAATATGAATGTGTGTGTGTGTGTGTGTTTGTGTGTGTATGCATGTATACATACATATATAGCAGTAGAAAAAGAAAAGGTAAATAAAGAAAGCTTTGGACAATGCAGAAAATTTTACAAAACCTTTATATTTTAGGTGCAAATGCCTATCTTCAGAAAGAAGCAGTTAAATAAATATCTAGTTACATCAATTTCATTATTTTATTTTAAATAGTGCAGGAGTGGCTGTGTGGTAAGTAGCCTGCTTACCAACCACATGGTTCCGGGTTCAGTCCCACTGCATGGCACCTTGGGCAAGTGTCTTCTACTATAGTTTCGGGCCGACCAAAGCCTTGTGAGTGGATTTGGCAGACGGAAACTGAAAGAAGCCAGTCGTATATATGTACATATGTGTGTGTGTGTGTGTTTGTGTGTCTGTGTTTGTCCCCCCTAGCATTGTTTGACAACCGATGCTGGTGTGTTTCTGTCCCCATCACTTAGCAGTTCGGCAAATGAGACCGATAGAATAGGTACTAGGCTTACAAAGAATAAGTCCCGGGGGTCGATTTGCTCGACTAAAGGTGGTGCTCCAGCATGGCCACAGTCAAATGACTGAAACAAGTAAAAGAGAGAGTAAAGAGAGCTCAGCGTTTGGGTTAGCAGCAGTAGCAGATGGTGCAAGCAACTCTCCAACTGTTGGTCAATGTGATATATTTTCAAGTGGTGGTGGTGGTGGTGGCAGTAGAAGATACTCATCCTGTGTTATGGAAATATTGCAAAATATATTTCTTCCATCTTTATCATCATTATTAGTAGTAGTATTATATATTTAGCTTTTGCTTTATATTTGTACAAGTTGACTCCAAGTCTCGACCAGAGCCCTCAAGAGACAACAAGTTAGAAGTTCAAGACGGTGTTAGGATTAGGGTTAGGGTTAGGGTTAGGGTTAGGATTAGGGTGCCATATTTTGGGGTTTTGCACAGAGTATTGTTCTAGGGAGTATTGTTCTTTAGTAAAAGAATAAAAGAATAAAAGAATATATGTATATATTCTTTTATTCTTAAGGGTTTTTTAGTCGAAGAAATCAACCTAGGACTTATATTTTGTAAGCCTGGTACTTAATCTATCGGTCTCTCATTAAGTTAAGGAGACGTAAACACACCAATACCAGTTGCCAAGGGGTGATGGGAGAACAAACACATATGTGAGCATCAGGAAGGGCAGCGAGCCATAAAAATCAAGCCAAAACAGACTATGGAACCTGTTGTGTCTTTGGCCTCACCAGTTCCCATCAAGCTGTCCAACCCATGCCAGCATGGGAAACAGACATTAAATGGTGATGATGAGTTACAATAGGCTTCTTTTAGCTTCCAGCTACCAAATCCATTCATAAGGCTTTGGTTGGCCTGAGGCTATAAAAGATGACACCTCTCCAAGTGTCACAGAGTGGAACAACCAAACCTAGAACCATACAGCTGAGAAGGATAAAGTTATTCCCACACAGTTATGCCTATGCTTATATTCATTATGTATTAAAAGGTTTGCCATCACCCAATTACTCATGACTGAATTGCACTATTTGATCTTCTGAAAGAGCTGTTTCTACTATTGTTCATGTCAATGTTGCCATTTTCAAGATTACATATTTGTGTATATGGGGCATTTTCTGCCATTAATTGTTCTCTAAACTGTTCATTTGCTTCCTTTTTTTTTTTAATACTTTCAGTTGTGTGTTTTATATTTTTTGAGTATTCATGCATGTGTGCACATGTGTTTGTTATTTTAGTGTTTCATTGTGAGTGTAGCCATCTTTGATGTGAAGTTGTAATATGTGGAAATAAAATATTAGAAGTTTTTGAAACATAATTTTTTTTTTTTTTTTGTCTATCTTCAAGTATTGAGGGAAAGCCTTCCTTTGCCAATTGTACTCTTTTAATACTTGAATAAATCAAGTTTCAAAGAGAAAAACGAAGAGATGTCTTCACACTATGAGAGTTATATACTACTACTACTACTACTACTACTACTACTACTACTACTACTACTACTACTACTACTGATACTGCTGCTGCTGCTACAACTACTACTACTGCTGCTACTAAAAATAATAATAATAAGATATCATTTTGCCAGTATGTCTGCCTTGACTGTTAAAAATAAAGGCAGCAATTTTGGGGTGGTGGTAAGTCGATTACATTGACTCCAGTTCTCAACTGGTACTTATTTTACCGACCCCCAAAAGGATGAAAGGCAAAGTCAACCTCAACAGAATTTGAACTCAGAACATAAAGACAAATGAAATGCCACTAATGATTCTGTCAGCTTGCCACCTTAATACCCTTATTGCATTTAACGGCCAATTTGAAGGAAAAGAACTGTTTTCATGGAATAGACTAAGTTGGAATGAAATTTAAAGGAGGAGTGACACAATCCTAAGTTCTTGCCAAAAGTAGCTTAAATGCTAGTAAAATTATACAGTACTAATGAGATCCAATAAGACTGAAACATATCTGAAGTTGTCACTATATTGCCAAGATCAGTCTCACTCTTGAATTTCTTGACCAGAATTTATAAGCTAATGATTCTTTCTTCTCACCATGGTTGTAACCAGTGCTAGATTTAGGACAAATGAGGCCCAGTGCTAGTTAAGTTGTGAGCCCCTTTACTAGGAATGTTTGACATTTGAAGCCCCTTATTTGAACATTTGGCATTTGAAAAATTCATCATAAAAAATTTGGGTGGGCAGGAATAGGGTCCCTTTGGTCAACGGAGCCCTGTGCACAATGGTAAATCCAGCACTGGTTGTAACTAAGCACAATGTTAAATCCAGCACTGGTTGTAACTATGTAACTGGATTAAGTATGTTAAGACAACTACTTAGAAAAACAGTATCTCTTTGTACAAGATCTAATTGACCTTTTATTCATATACCATAACAATGAACAATAAAAATAATTAATTAAATAAAAATGAAATTGGGTCAATTAAAATGGAATAGTGACAACAAGCAGGGGCATTTAATGGGAGAATGGAAAATACACTTTACATCAGTGGGAAATTTCCATCATCAGCTGCCAATTGAATATTCTCATGATTTTGATACTATCTATCTATCTATCTATCTATCTATGGGTTCTCATTCCTAGGGTATTTTTCCATGTTATTATTATTATTATTATCATTATATGGCGTAGTGGTTAAGAGCACAGGCTTCTACCCCAAGATTCCGAGTTCGATTCCAAGCAGTGACCTGAACACTAACAATAATAATAATGATGATGATAATAATAATAATAATAATAATAATAATAATAATAATAATAATAATAATAATAATAACATCGAAAAATACCTTAAGAATGAGAACTCAGGTTCGAAATTTCCCCAAGATACCTGAAGAAGACTGGAGGGTATATCAGCCAAAATGTTGTGTTAACAACAAACAAGATGAGGACAAATATCCGTTGAATGTAAATAATGTAAATAATGTATTTTTAGAATAACATTATAGGGTAGGGGTAAAAGTGGATCCGGCCAGTTTGAATATAAAACAGGTAGAATAGTTTAGATGCTGAAGTGTTAAGGGAGATTTTGACTCATATTTCTAGCAAACAATAAATTATATAGAGGTTCTCTTATTAGTTTGTAGTGCTATAATATATACTACAAAATTATTAAGGTGTTAATAATGATGTTAATCTATTATTAAACATAAAAGTTAATGCTTTAGGCCTACCTAATTCAATTAACAGTAGGTTGGTTTCAGTTTTGCAATGTAATCTTCCATTCTTAAATGATGAGCCAAAACAAAAATAGATATTTCCAGTAAATCTACTGGAAATGATCATGATAGAGTATAGCAGACTGCCCCTATCACTCACCCAGTACGAAAAAGGCCAGATGTCTATGAAAACAACATATGAAAAATATTATGTATTTCAAGAGGAAAAATTAGTTCTCCAGTATACTGTACCACCATTACCCACCACCACCACCGCCACCATCGGCACCTCTGCCGCCACCGTCGTCGTCATCATCATCATCATCATCTGTTTTTTTTCATGTTTGCATGAGTTTGATGGGTCATTTCCAGTAGAGCCAGGTGTTTCTTGTTGACAAGACACAACATGTCAAAACATATTGTCCCAGAATCCCTTGCCTCAATGAGCTAAGTGTGTTGTGAGAAAAAAAAAAAATCTGTCATCATGAAAGGGAGAAGTTTTTCTCCTGTGACATACACAATAGTGACTAGCATATTTATGTTCAAATATGCAGGAACATGTTAAGAATAAACATGCATAACATCATTTCAGATATCAGTGTACACAATGCAAATAATGATTTTTTATTTCTTTATTACCCACTAGGGGCTAAACATAGAGGGGACAAACAATCGACCCCCGAAAGGATGAAAGGCAAAGTCGACCTCAGCGGAATTTGAATTCAGAACGTAAAGACAGACGAAATACAGATAAGCTCACCGCCTTTTTCTGTGTGGTCAACGACCAGACCTCAGAAGGTCTGAAAGCAAAGACTTCAAATAATGATTTCTTTCCCAGTGGAGTGTCAGACCACTTGTTCTCCTCCTCTCTTATCTCCTTTGTGAGGCTCAGTAACCTCACTGAGCCTGCTTGCTTCATTTCTTTCCTTCATACCATTCAAGTTCTGGTTATTTGGCTTTCAGAGTACTCACTTCTACTGTTAATGTGGTTACATAAGTCATATAAGTTACTGACTAATTCTAAGGAGTGAAGGCATCAGGCTCACAATCATGAGATAGTAAATTTGATTCCAAGACAGGGCTGTGCATTGAGTTCTTGAGCAAGACACTTTATTTCATAATGCTCCAATTCACTCAGTTGCAGAAATGGGTTACAATGTCACTGGTGTCAAGCTGTATAGGCCTTTCCCTTTCCCTTGGATAACATTGGTGGTATGGAGAGGAGAGGCTGGTATGTATGGGCAACTACTGGTCTTCCATAAACAACCTTGCCCAGACTTGTGCCTCGGAGGGTAACTTTCTAGGTGAAATCCTATGGTCATTCATGATTGAAGTGTGTTTTTACCTTACATTTTAACTTCTAAGGACCCTTTCAAGTATTTGAAGTATTTGAAGTATTTGAAGTATTTGAAGTATTTCAAGTATTTGAACAAATTTATTTTACTGGTTCTCTGAATGCTGACCACTCCTGTGCATCTGTCACTTATGATATATTCATTCTTTGACATTAATCTGCCTGTGACTATACTACATCTCTTGTGAGTCCATGGTTTACATTAGGTAAACTGTATGAAATCCCTTATATATGCTTTTTCCGCAAAGTAAACATAGCTGCTTCCCAGATGACAGGAAAGTCCTGTTTACTTTTCTTAATAACTAAAACGTTCATTTTTGCTGCTATTGAAAATACACTAGAAGATTGCAAAGAAATGAAGAAAGATAAATATTGAAATTTAAGAAAGCACTCCTCTATTGACTATTCAAGAAAAATCGTTTAAAATATTTTAGCCTTAGGAAGAAATTTAGACATCAAAACACTCCTAGAATTCAATGGAAAATATTGAAATTTCTCTACAAAAGACAATTCCTATTCAGTAGAGCATAGTAAATGAAAATATAATAATTAAAAATAAAACTAGAAAATAGTATTACAAAAGATGTCAAGAGCCATGAAATATAAAAGAGTTGCCTAATAGTGGTTGTTGTTTGGCCTCGGGTCTTAACATTGATTGAGTAAACCTTTGAACAAAGACATTCTTTTTGTGACCATCCCATCCTTTTAGAGGCACACTGAAATAAATTACCAGCTATGTCCTTCCTTATCTTATGATGATGGAGTTTGGCTTGTAGGGAAATCTGGTTGTTATTTGTGATAGGTTGAGCAACTGCATTGAGATTCTCACAATAACTTGCTGCCCAACAGAAGAAGAAAGTGTAAAAACTGTCAATGTTGAGTTACTTTTTATCTGATTATTCATGGTATTGTTGCTGTTCTTATTGTTGTTGAACACCACGTGAGTCCTGATTGAACAAACTTATAAGCAAAAACATTCCATTCATAATAATCTTTGTCTTTCATTTAAACCTAAACGTATGCAGATCATGAATGAGTTTGATTCCCAGTGGCACATTGTGTCCTTGGGCAAGACATTTTATTTCACAATTCGCCAGCTCACTCAGCTGACAAAAATGAGAGTTGTACCTGTATTTCAAACGGGTTAGCTTTGTCACATTCTGGGTGTCACACTGAATCTCCCGGAGAACTATGTTGAGGGTAAGCATGCCTGGGAGTGCTCGACCACTTGCACATTAATTTCATGAGCAGGTGGTTCCGTCGATCAGATTAACTGGAACACTTGTTGTCATAATTGATGGAGAACCAGGCAAAGGTATGCAGGGCTAGAGTGTCTGATGTGTCCTTCTTGAAGACTACAAAGTCTGAACTGCAGATTTTGATGCTATTTCTAGCAGATCAAATGACCACTTAGAGACCCCCTTCATTTGTTAATAATGGCGAAATGGCCTATTGAGTAGAAAACGCTGAAAAGTGTCTTTTGAGTCAGAGCTTTGACAAGAATTTCCTCCAGAACTTTTCATGTCAAAACACAAAAAATAAAACCTACAGCTGCCAACATGTAACCTATCATTCACTTATTTAAATGAGAAATCAAAGATTATCTTGTTGTTGCTGTTGTTGTTCTGTTGCTGTTTAGCCCTAGGTCAAACCTGTTCTGCAAATCTATGATCAAAGACATTTAACCCTTTTGCATTCAGATTATTCTGTCAAATGTAATACTTCTTTATTCACATTGTTTTGAATTAATCATGCATTATCTCATAGCTTGAAGATTTCAATGATGTGATTAGTTATCTTTAGAATAGCATTGTAGGGTAGGTGTGAGAGGCCAGATTTGACCAGTTTGAATTAATCTTGCATGATTTTGTAGCTACAAGATTTCAATGAAGTGCTTGTTTATTTTTAGAATGACATTGTGGGGTAAGTGTGAGAGGTCAGATGTGGTTAGTTTGAATTAATCATGCAGCTATAATGTTGCAGCTATAAGATTTCAATGAAGTGATTGTTTATTTTTAGAATGACATTGTAGGGTAAGTGTGAGAGGCCAGATGTGGTTAGTTTGAATTAATCATGCAGCTATAATATTGCAGCTATAAGATTTCAATGAAGTGACTGTTTATTTTTAAAACGACATTGTGTGTTTGGTGTAAGAGGCCAGATCTGGCCAGTTTGAACAAAAAACAAGTAGAACGTTTGGGCTGGATATAACCAGTTTAAATGTTAAAGTGTTCAACCATAATCATTTTATCATTTCCCCAGTTGAAATGTGTCTAAAACCACATTATCCAAACACTTCCTTCTAATTTTTAATATAATAGGATGTGATTTGAAAGCAATTCAACTACTATTTTTAGCAGGCTGAGTAACCAAGCCATCTAGATGTTCCCTTATTTAACTTTGTTAAGATGTCTCATTAACAGAAGACAGTTTAGCAAGAAATCTAGATAAGCAAGGCAGATATTTGAATTTCTTGTAATTTTCACTAATCTCCCTGGAGATAAGGGATCTCATTAAAATGAAATCCATGTCCTCTCTGTTAGTAGGAAATGGAGAATGCGCAGGCCATCAATTTAACACCAGCATGCGTTAATATTCATTGTAATACCAAGTTTATTTAATCAACTCTCATGGTATCTGGTTTGCTTTAATTAAAGATATTATTTATTCAAATTCAATTTCTCATGATATTTCATTTCACTTCATCAACCTTCTTTCCTTCTTAATTCTGGCACTAATTCTTTTACATACATTCACTTATACATTTCCTTCTCTTGCTCTCTCTCTCTCTGTCCCCTCTCTTTCTCATTCTCTCTCTTTCCCCTCTCTCTCTCTCTTTTTCTATCTGCCTGTTTATCTATCTATCTATTTATCTGTCTGTCTATATCTATCTATCTATCTATCTATCTATCTATTTGTTTGTTAGCTATATACACACACACACACACACACATATACAAATATATATATATATATATATATATATATATATATATATATATATATATATATATATATAGCCGTTGCCAGTACCGCCTGACTGGCTTCCGTAGGATTTTCGAGCGAGATCGTTGCCAGTGCCCCTGGACTGGCTTGTGCGGGTGGCACATAAAAGACACCATTTCGAGCGTGGCCGTTGCCAGTATCGCCTGACTGGCCTTCGTGCAGGTGACATGTAAAAGCACCTACTACACTCTCTGAATGGTTGGCGTTAGGAAGGGCATCCAGCTGTAGAAACTCTGCCAAATTTAGATTGGAGCCTGGTGTTGTTATCCGGTTTCACCAGTCCTCAGTCAAGTCGTCCAACCCATGCTAGCATGGAAAGCGGACGTTAAACGATGATGATGATGATGATGACATATATATTTATATATAAATATAGCGGCGTACGTATACTTTGGTCTCTCTCTCTCTCTCTCTCTCTATATATATATATATATATATATATATATATATATATATATATATGTGTCTGTCTGTCTATCTATCTTTCTATCTATTTGTCTGTACACATGCTCAGTACACAATGCACACTTACACATCTCACTCAAACATACACATATACCACACACACACACACACACACACACACACACACACACACATATATTCATATTTCTATTCTTTTATTGTTTTACTAATTTCCATTTATGGATAGCAGATCAGCTGTTGCATGGCCTATGAAGGATTTGGTTGATCTTATTGACCCAGGACATAAAGGACTACAACAAAACCATCAACAAAGCCATAAATAAAGACATGGAAACATATACACACAGACACTCACATACACTGACTCACAAATACATGCATACACACATATCCATCCATCCATCCATCCATACATACATACATACATACATACATACAGGTAATGAAATATTATAGAGGTGAACTTTTTTCAAGAAACAACAGCGTAGGGCTCAATTTATTGAGCGATTAAAGTATTAATTTGAAAGGGACAAGTTCCAAGGTCAATAAATACTCCTCATCAAATCTGACATATATCTAAACTCAGAAGGCATATATAAGCCATAATAAGCATGTGAACACATCATCTGTGGCTTCTGTGCCGGTGGCACGTAAAAAAGCACCATTTGAGCGTGACCATTACTAACGTCGCCTTCTTGGCACTTGTGCCAGTGGCACGTGAAAAGACATTCAAGCGAGTTTGTTGCCAGTCCTGCTGGACTGGTCCCTGTGCGGGTGGCACGTAAAATACACCATTTCGAGCGTGGCCGTTGCCAGTACCTCCTGACTGGCCTTCGTGCCGGTGGCACGTAAAAGCACCAGCTACACTCTCGGAGTGGTTGGTGTTAGGAAGGGCATCCAGCTGTAGAAACTCTGCCAAATCAGATTGGAGCCTGGTGTAGCCATCTGGTTCACCAGTCCTCAGTCAAATCGTCCAACCCATGCTAGCATGGAAAGCGGATATTAAACGATGATGATGATGATGATGATGATGATACATATAATAGTGTAATTCCGTGCTCAAATCAAAGTCGAATAAGTAATTGCATAAATACATACAGATAACTTAAGAAGGCCAAGCTGATGAGATAACAGTTCACAATAATCCAAAAGGAAGCTCTCGAATGAATCCAGTAAATAGAAAGTGTCTTACAGCCATTTCTGGGAATATGCGTAGAAGTGTGCAGGTAAGACCTTTTGAACTTCAGTATTCTACATTTCCTTCGTCAGAGAATATGTACAGATTTGGAACTTTTAAACAAAATCATAAAATTCATAAAATCCCACAAATAATTTTATGATCTTGTTTAAAAGTTCCAAATCCGTACATATTCTATGATGAAGGAAATGTCGATTACTGAAGTTCAAAATGTCTTAACTGCACACTTCTACGCACATTCCCGGAAATGGCCGTAGGACTCTTTCTATTAATCGTGAACTATTATCTCACCAACAGGGACTTCTTAAGTTATCTGTATGCATTTATGCAATTACTTATCTGATTTTGATTTGGGCATGGAATTACACTATTATATGTATGTATATGTTTTTGTATGTTATGTGTTCACATGCTTATAATGGCTTATATATGCCTTCTGTGTTTAGATATGTGTCAGCTTTGATGAGGAGTATTATTGACCTTGGAACTTGTCTCTTTCAAGTCAATACTCTAATATATATATATATATTCGCCATGATAGATCGCTGACCACTACACACATTTTTTCTCTCCTTGTTTCTTTCTGTGTTCCTTTCTGTTGAAAAGCATAGGCTCAAAACATTAAAGACTTTCTCTATTCCCGAGCGTTATACTAATACATCCATTTGTTGTCTACACCACCTGTCTTCGTCTGTTGTTTTTTCGTGAATTCTCCCTATATATATCATCATCATCATCATCATCATCATCGTTTAACGTCCGCTTTCCATGCTAGCATGGGTTGGACGATTTGACTGAGGACTGGTGAAACCGGATGGCAACACCAGGCTCCAGTCTGATTTGGCAGAGTTTCTACAGCTGGATGCCCTTCCTAA
This sequence comes from Octopus bimaculoides, assembly GCF_046866305.1. NCBI lineage: Eukaryota > Metazoa > Mollusca > Cephalopoda > Octopoda > Octopodidae > Octopus > Octopus bimaculoides. Next base: position 48,499,294 of record NC_142929.1, on the reverse strand, counting down.
CGCCAACCACTCAGAGAGTGTAGTGGGTGCTTTTACGTGTCACCCGCACGAAAACGGCCACGCTCGAAATGGTGTCTTTTATGTGCCACCCGCACAAGCCAGTCCAGGGGCACTGGCAACGATCTCGCTCGAAAATCCTACAGGAGCCAGTCAGGCGGTACTGGCAATGGCCACGCTCAAAATGGTGCATCTCATGTGCCACCCGCACAAGAACCAGTCCAGGGGCACTGGCAACGATCTTACTTGGCTTGCCGGGTTTTCTCACGCACAGCACATTTCCAAAGGTCTCGGTCAGTTGTCATCGCCTCGGTGAGGCCCAATGTACGAAGGTCTTGCCTCACCACCTCAGCCCAGGTCTTCCTGGGCCTACCTCTTCCACGGGTTCCCTCAACTGTTAGGGTCTGGCACTTTTTCACGCAGCTATCCTCCTCCATTCTCACCACATGTCCATACCAGCGCAATCGTCTCTCTTGCACGCCACAACTGATGCTTCTAATGTTCAGCTTTTCTCTCAAGATACTTACACTCTGACAGGTATTCACATTGACATTACACATCCAACGGAGCATACTGGCTTCATTCCTTGTGAGCTTACGTATGTCCTATATATATATATATATATATATATATATATATATATATATATATATATATATATATATATATATATATATATATTTATATATATATAACTACAAACACCCAAGTGGCTGGTGGTTTCGCTGGACTAGGGATCCAGTTGTGATCTATGTATACTGTGGTTTGTTGTCAGTAAATATTTACTATTGGACCAGTACATTGATTTGTCAGGAAGCCTATCCTGCTAAGACAGCCCTGTGTAGAAGAAAAAGTCTCCAAAAATTGACTTCTGTTCTGTATTAGAAATCTTTTCATTGTTTGCTTTAATTTGTTTTAGAGGAGAAAGAGGTAGAGAATACAATACATGAGTAATCCAATAAGAAATACGTGATTATGAATGGGTGGGTTTCTCAAAATCTTGTGCCTAAGACACACCAGTCACGACCTGATGTACAGAAGATATGAAATTATTCACAAAGTGGACAGGGCAGATATTTGAGATGTTACCTTATGGTTCGTACCTCTACACTACCTAGCAATGTGCCTACACTGGAAAACCTTTTCCAACTGCACCCTCTAATGAACAGTAGTGCTATGTAAGAGAATGCACAGTTAGGACAGGATCAAAGGAATTTATCATGACATCAGCTCTAACAGTGGAGAAATGGGATCCTATAGGACTCAGAGTTGATCATTTGTATCATGAAGTGACAAGAGCACTAGAGCTGTAGAAGTCACATCTCTCCTACTCCTGCAGCATTTAACCTGGCTGTATTCATCCAAAGTGAAGGCACATGGCTTAGTGGTTAGGGTATTTGGCTCACAGTCATAAAGTCATGAGTTCAATTCCTGGTGATGTGTTGTGCCCTTGAGCAAAACATTTTATTTCAAGTTGCTCCAGTCCATCAGCTGGAAAAAATGAGTAGTACCTGTATTTCAAAGGGCCAGCCTTGTCACAGTATGTCATGCTGAATTTCCCAGAGAACTATGTTAAGGGTACATGTGTCTGAGGAGTGTTCAGCCACTTGCACGTTTATTTCACAAGCAGGCCAAGGAGTATGTGTGTGTATATATGTGGGTATGTATGTTTGTGTGTATGTGTGTATGCGTGTATATTTGTGAGTGTATGCATTTGAGAGAGGTGTATAAGTGTGTGCTTATGTGTATGTATATTTTTGTGTATATGTGTGCATATGTTTGTGTCTGTGTGTATTCTTTTATTCTTTTGCACATTTCAGCCTAATGCTGTGGCTATACTGAGGCATTGCCATGTCTATGTATGCACGTGTGTGAAAGTATAAGTATTATTTTAAGCTGTAATTCTTTGGATTATGACTGCACATCATATGATTCGCTGAATCTTGAGCAATTAAAAAATAAATGAAATGCTCTTATCATCATCATCATCATCATCATCATCATCATTTAACATCTGTGTTCCATACTAGATGGGTGGGTTATATATATCCATATCACACACATGATCGCATGACTAACCAAGGTATCAGATGTTGTTACACATCGCTGGTCACAATGCAATTTTGCATTGTTTTAGCCATTGAATCATGCCACCCAGCTGGCTAGGTGAGCATACCAACATTCCCTCACTGATTGAAGGGGAACTGGAGCAATGTGAAATGATGTTTTGCTCAAGCACATAATGCACCAACCAGTCATGGAATTAAACCCACGATCTAGTGATCATGAGTCCAACAGCCTGACCACTAGGCCACATACCTTCACATATATATATATATATCACTAAAATATATATAAAGCATTAAATATATGTTAACAATATAAAAAAAAATCTTTTGATCTAGTTAGAATATATTATATTATTATATAAGGCTGTCTGTTATTCACTCGCAGTCTTTTTGATATATTACAATAAAAATAACAAATATTTGATTCATAGGACTAAAGCAAATTTTTTTTTATCCTTTTGAAAGAATTGATTAAAATATTACCTGACTGTCTAGTTTTCAGTCATCAAGTGATTAAAATCTTTTAGTAAATATTTTGATTTGTGATGACAGTGTATGCTCACAAATGCAAGTAGCCAAAAACGGGTTCCTCTGAAGATTCTCTGGAGTAATGTTACTCGAGAAGGTGCATAACTTGGAGATCAGGGAATCCCCCCTAGGTTTATCAGCTATTTCTCCGCATTGGGAGGTCACAGCTCTGGCATTACAGACATGTAATTAGAATGCTGCAGGAAGGAATCTCATGATGGATTCTTCAAGCTAAGCCAAGCCAGTCAGCAAGAGAGCTAGAAGTAGACCAAGGATGAAATGCTTGAATAGTATATTATATCCTCAACTGGTCATGCTTGGGAATCCAACCAAAAAGCATAATGATGGTTGCCTCTGATAGGATCTTATGATACCTCAGAGCCTTATTCTCACAATCCTCCCAGGAATAAATGGATGGATGGATGGATGAATGGATGACAGAAAAATCTAAATTAATTCTGAATGGATCTTAAAGATGAAATTTCTGGGAAACAATGTACTCAGTATCTTTGTTTAAAAGGTTTAGGGGATCCTACCCCCATTGGTCATGAATGACCATGGGACTGCACCTAGAAAGTTCCCCCTCTGAGGCACCGGTCCAGTCAAAGTTGTTTATGGAAGACCAGCAATTGCCCATGCATACCAGCCTCCCTTCTCCATGCCACCGATGTTATCCAAAGGAAATGCAAAGGTCAATGCAGTATGGGACCAGTGATATTGCAATTCATTCCTACAGCTGAGTGAACTGGAGCAATATGAAATAAAGTGTCTTGTTCAAGAACACAACACACAGCCCAGTCTGGGAATCGAACTGACTACCTCATAATTGTGAACCCAATGCTCTAATCACTGAGCCATGCACCTTTACAAGGTTTAGCTTTAAAAGGTTCAGCATATCATAATTGTTTTTTTAACAATTTTATAGATTCTAACATTGTTATTTTCTAAAAATCATAGATATTTTGATGAACTTGTTGAAAGATCATCCCATATATTTAAAAGAATACTTATACTAATTAAATAGTGTTAATTTGTTAACTTCCCTTTGACTTAGTGGTTCGGTGAAAGAGACCAGTAGAATAAGTACCAGGCTTTGAAACTAAGACTAAATTGAGGTCGATTGATTTGACCTTCCACAGCATACCCCAGCATGGCTGCAGTCCGATGATTGAAACAAGTACAGGATAATGCATAAAAGATATATCAAAAAGACTAGTGGATGAACAACAGGTACTGGTATGCATTAATATAATACATTCCAGGTGCACATTTGATAGTTGATCTCATATATGAAATATAAGTAGGTTTCTTTTATTCATGTGGTTGCTTCAGAATAAGAAAAGTGCAAAACTTATTGCCGTAATCTAAGTAATTTCAGCTTAAAAATAAGTTTTATAACCTGTTCTTCATCTTCATATCAAGCACTGTACACCTCTTTTGTAATGTTGAGTATCTCTTATCACACACTTGATATCTTCCTTGCACTCTAACTAAACACACATACATGCATACACGCACATATATCTTTTGTCTTTTATCTTTAATCTGTTTCAGTCATTAGACTGCGGCCATGCTGGAGCACCACCTTGAAGAATTTTTAGTCGAATGAATCAACCCTAGTCCTTATTTTCTTTTTCAGCCTTCCAAGTTCTTTTATGAGGTTTAGAAAAAACTGAAGGACCACTGCAATAAGTGTGTGAATCTGAGAGGGAAATATGTTGAATAAAATCATAATTAACTGATCTTCCTGTATTTTCTTTTACCCAAGGCCAGAAACTTTTCAGCACTTCCTCATGTGGCTGTGTGGTAAGTAGCTTGCTTACCAACCACATGGTTCCGGGTTCAGTCACACTGTGTGGTACCTTGAGCAAATGTCTTCTACTATAGCCTCGGGCCAACCAAAGCCTTGTAAGTGGATTTGGTAGAGGGAAACTGAGAGAAGCCCATCGTATATATGTATACTCTTTTTACTCTTTTACTTGTTTCAGTCATTTGTCTGCAGCCATGCTGGAGCTCCGCCGTTAGTCGAGCAAATCGACCCCAGGACTTATTCTTTGTAAGCGTAGCATTTATTCTATTGGTCTCTTTTGCCAAACCGCTAAGTTATGGGGACGTAAACACACCAGCATCGGTTGTCAAGCGATGTTGGGGGGACAAACACAGACACACAAATGCAAACACATATACATACATATACATATATACGACGGGCTTCTTTCAGTTTCCGTCTGCCAAATCCACTCACAAGGCGTTGGTCAGCCCGAGGCTATAGTGGAAGACACTTGCCCAAGGTGCTACACAGTGGGACTAAACCCGGAACCATGTAGTTGGTAAGCAAGCTACTTACTACACAACCACTCCTGCACCTATATGCATATATATGTGTGTATGTTTGTGTGTCTGGGTTTGTCCCCCCCAACATCGCTTGACAACCGATGCCAGTGTGTTTATGTCCCCGTAACTTTGCGGTTCAGCAAAAGAGACCAATAGAATAAGTACTAGGCTGAAGAATAAGTCCAGGGGTCGATTTGCTCGACTAAAAGCAGTGCTCCAGCATGGCCGCAGTCAAATGATTGAAACAAGTAAAAGAGTAAAAGATTTATATATATATATATACACAATGGGTTGCTGAACAGTTCCTCGCCTTAAGGGTATCACGAAAAGCCTGGCTGGAGGCCCAACCTTCCAAGTTCTTTTGCAAGGCAGAGAAAAACTGCAATAAGTGTTTGAATCTGAGAGGAAGACCATCATCATCATCATTTAACGTCCATGCTGGTATGAGTTGGAGGGTGTGATTAGAGCTGGCAAGCTGCTGGGGTGGGGGGGCTGCACCTGACTCCAGTCTAATTTGGCATGGTTTCTGTGGCTGGATGTCCTTCTTAACACCAACTTTACACAATGTGCTGGATGCTTTTATGTGGCACCACATGAATGTTTTTACATGACACTGCGTGGGCGCTTTAAATGTCACTGCATTAGGTGCTTTTACATGTAGCCACATGGGCGATTTTACATGTTGCCACACAGGTGCTTTTGTTGAATAAAATCATAATTAACTGATCCTCTTGGATTTTCATGTACTCAAAGCCAGGAACTTTCCAGCACCCCCTCGTATTTGTCTCTGCATATATGAATCAATAAGTCTAAGTAAGAGAATGTATGAGTATGTGTTTGAATATGTGAGTGTGAATATGTAGGCATATATGAATACTTGTAATGATATGAACATACGTCTGCACATGTATGCTTCTTTCTTTGCTCGTGACATCTACTTGTAAATGTGTATAAGTATTTGTGGATGCATGTGCATACACTTGACTCTGTGTGCACGTCTGTTTAATTGCACCTGTGTATGTACATGTGTTTTGTACTCGCAACAGTGAAAGCACACATGTGCATGTGTTTGCATGTGTGTCTGTTTAGAGCTGCAGTTCTCAAACTTCTTATAGCTTGGTGCCCCTTTCATCGAACGGTATTTTATACAAACACCTGCTATGCAAGTTTAACATACACACATGCGCAAATATGCACACGCACACAAGCACACACACACAAATACATACACATGCACTCACATGTACACACACACGCACACGCACAAATACACACACACACACAAATACAGACGCACAAATGCACACACACAAATAAACTCACACACACAAATACACTCACATACACACACAGAAATACACACACATGCACACACACACATACACACACACAAATAATAAAGCTAACATGGCACAGATTATTTTAACTAAACAGAAGCTAATTTCGAGCAATAGCTTATTATCTATATTTTCTTCTCATCCATCAAATACCTCTTTTTCAATATCTGCTTGGCTTAATATGCAAACACTATTAAGTTTTTTATGAAAATTATTGAAGAAAGTGAGAGCTTACATAATTTAATTACATTGAACCTTGATACATTATCAATCATGTTTCTATTCAATGATAACCAAATGTTTGACTCATATTACTATTTTTGAAAATGTATTTATATGTGTTGTACCTGGATTAACTCTTTCAATACTTCCCCACCTGAGACCACATCTGATTCTATGATGCATATTTACTATTTTAAGGTGATCTGAATTAAAACTTTCCATCAAGATTTTATGATGATTTACATTCCGAGTACTAGATTAATAAAGACAAGCTTATGGCCATATCACGTTGAATGTATCGGTTCTCAACCAATCACCGATGTCAAACAACATTGAGCCTAGTGAGCACTTAGATACATGACAGCTTGGGAAACCTAGGTGCTATAAGCATCGAAAAAAAAAAGATTAATAAAGACTAAGTTATTTTTATTTTTCATCTTTTACTTGTTTCAGTCATTAGATAGCAGCCATGCTGGGGCACTGCCTTGAAGTATTTTTATCAAATGAATTGACCCCAGTCGTCGTTGTCGTCGTCGTCGTCGTTTAACGTCCGCTTTCCATGCTAGCATGGGTTGGACGATTTGACTGAGGACTGATGAAACCAGATGGCTATACCAGGCTCCAATCTGATTTGGCAGAGTTTCTACAGCTGGATGCCCTTCCTAACGCCAACCACTCAGAGAGTGTAGTGGGTGCTTTTACATGTCACCCGCACGAAGGCCAGTCAGGCGGCACTGGCAACGGCCACGCTCAAGATGGTGCATTTCATGTGCCACCCGCACAAGAGTCAGTCCAGGGGCACTGACAACGATCTCGCTCGAAAGATTTCATGTGTCGCCCGTACATGAGCCAGTCCAGGGGTACCGGCAACGATCTCGCTCGAAAATCCTACGACGGCCCCGCACAAGAGCCAGTTCAGGGTCACTGGCAACGATCTCGCTCAAAAAATTTTATGTGTCACCCGCACAAGAGCCAGCCCAGGGGCACTGGCAACGATCTCGCTCGAGAAATTTCATGTGTCACCCTCACAAGAGCCAGTCCAGGGGCACCAGCAACGATCTCGCTCGAAAGGTTTCATGTGTCGCCCGCACATGAGCCAGTCCAGGGGGCACCAGCAACAATCTCACCCTCACAGGAGCCAGTCCGGGGGCACTGGCAACGATCTCGATAGAAAATCCCACGAAGGCCAGCCAGGCGGCACTGGTAACGGTCACGCCCAAAATGTTGCATTTTATGTGTCACCCGCACATGAGCCAGTCCAGGGGCACTGGCAACGATCTCGCTCGAAAATCCTACGACGGCCCCGCACAAGAGCCAGTCCAGGGGCACCGGCAACGATCTCGCTCGAAGATCCTACGACGGCCCCGCACAAGAGCCAGTTCAGGGGCACTGGCAACGATCTCGCTCGAAAGATTTCATGTGTCGCCCGCACATGGGCCAGTCCAGTGGCACCGGCAACGATCTCGCTCGAAAATCCTACGTCGGCCCCGCACAAGAGCCAGTTCAGGGGCACTGGCAACGATCTCGCTCGAAAGATTTCTTGTGTCACCCGCACAAGAGCCAGTCCAGGGGCACTGGCAACGATCTCGCTCGAAAATCCCACGAAGGCCAGCCAGGCGGCACTGGCAACGGTCTCGCTCGAAAAATTTCATGTGTCACCCGCACAAGAGCCAGTCCAGGGGCACTGGCAACGATCTCGCTCGAAAGATTTCATGTGTCGCCCGCACATGAGCCAGTCCAGGGGCACCGGCAACGATCTCGATCGAAAATCCTACGACGGCCCCGCACAAGAGCCAGTCCAGTGGCACTGGCAACGATCTCGCGCGAAAATCCTACGATGGCCCCGCACATGAGCCAGCTCAGGGGCACTGGCATCGATCACGGTCGAAAGATTTCATGTGTCGTCCGAACGTGAGCCAGTCCAGGGGCACTGGCAACGATCTCGCTCGAAAGATTTCATGTGTCGCCCGCACATGAGCCAGTCCAGGGGCACTGGCAACGATCTCACTCGAAAATCCCACGACGGCCAGCCAGGCGGCACTGGCAACGGTCACGCCCAAAATGGTGCATTTCATGTGTCACCCGCACAAGAGCCAGTCCAGGGGCACCGGCAACGATCTCACTCGAAAATCCTACGACGGCCCCGTACATGAGCCAGTTCAGGGGCACCGGCAACGATCTCGCTCGAAAGATTTCATGTGTCGCCCGCACATGAGCCAGTCCAAGGGCACCGGCAACGATCTCGCTCGAAAATCCTACGACGGCCCCGCACAAGAGCCAGTCCAGTGGCACTGGCAACGGTCTCGCTCGAAAAATTTCTTGTGTCACCCGCACAAGAGCCAGTCCAGTGGCACTGGCAACGATCTCGCTCGAAAGATTTCATGTGTCGCCCGCACATGAGCCAGTCCAGGGGCACCGGCAACGATCTCGCTCGAAAGATTTCATGTGTCGCCCGCACATGAGCCAGTCCAGTGGCACTGGCAACGGTCTCGCTCGAAAAATTTCTTGTGTCACCCGCACAAGAGCCAGTCCAGGGGCACTGGCAACGATCTCGATAGAAATATTTCATGTGTCGCTCGCACATGAGCCAGCTCAGGGGCACTGGCATCGATCACGCTCGAACGATTTCATGTGTCGCCCGCACATGAGCCAGTCCAGGGGCAAGGCAACGATCTCACTCGAAAATCCTACGACGGCCCCGCACAAGAGCCAGCTCAGGGGCACTGGCATCGATCACGCTCGAAAGATTTCATGTGTCGCCCGCACATGAGCCAGTCCAGGGGCACTGGCAACGATCTCAATCGAAAATCTCACGAAGGCCAGCCAGGCGGCACTGGCAACGGCCACGCCCAAAATGGTGCATTTCATTTCATGTGTCACCCGTACATGAGCCAGTCCAGGGGCACTGGCAACGATCTCAATCGAAAATCTCACGAAGGTCAGCCAGGCGGCACTGGCAACGGCCACGCTCAAAATGGTGCATTTCATTTCATGTGTCACCCGCACATGAGCCAGTCCAGGGGCACCGGCAACGATCTCACTAGAAGGACCACACACATGCTGCGGGCACAAGTGCCAGAAAGGCGACGCTGGGCACAGGTGCCATCACGATTTCGATTTCCCTTGCCCCAATAAGTCTTTGCAAGCTGAGTTTCGTGTCCAATGAAGGAGACGGCGTTGGCATGGGTGACAGTCGTCGAATTTAACTCGATTTCGATTTCACTTGCCTCAACGGGTCTTCGCAAGTGGAGCTTAGTGTCCAACTTAACTCGAATTTTTATTTCACTTGCCTCAACAGGTCTTCGCAAGTGGGGTTTAGTTTCCAATTATGCTCGATTTCGATTTCACTTGCCTCCACAGGTCTTCGCAAGTGGAGTTTAGTGTCCAATTTAACTCGATTTCGATTTCACTTGCCTCAACAGGTCTTCGCAAGTGGAGTTTAGTGTCCAACTTAACTTGATTTCGATTTCACTTGTCTCAACCGGTCCTCGCAAGCGGAGTCCTGTGTCCAATGAAGGAAGGTACGCATAAGTGAACTGGCTGAGGCCATAGATTTAGGTCTCACTTGGCTTGCCGGGTCTTCTCACGCACAGCATATTTCCAAAGGTCTCGGTCAGACGTCATCGCCTCGGTGAGGCCCAATGTACGAAGGTCGTGCCTCACCACCTCAGCCCAGGTCATCCTGGGCCTACCTCTTCCACAGGTTCCCTCAACTGCTAGGATGTGGAACTTTTTCACACAGCTATCCTCATCCATTCTCGCTACATGACCATACCAGCGCAATCGTCTCTCTTGCACACCACTACTGATGCTTCGTAAGTTCAACTTTTCTCTCAAGGTACTGATACTCTGTCTAGTATGCACACTGAGATTACACATCCATCGGAGCATACTAGCTTCATTCCTTGCGAGCCTACGCATGTCCTCAGCAGTCACGGCCCATGTTTCACTGCCATGAAACATGGCTGTTCGTACACATGCGTCATACAATCTGCCTTTTACTCTGAGAGAGAGACCCTTTGTCGCCAGCAGAGGTAAGAGCTCTCTGAACTTTTCCCAGGCTATTCTGATTCTAGCAGCTACGCTTTCAGCGCACCCACCTCCACTGCTAATTTGGTCACCAAGATAGCGGAAGCTATCAACCACTTCTAGTTTTTCTCCCTGGAATGTGGCAGAAGCTGTTTTCTGCACATTCACAGTATTTATAGCTCCAGAACATCTGCTGCATACAAAAACTAACTTCCTAGTTAACCTTCCTTTGATATTGCTACACCTCTTATGTGTCCATAGCTTGCACTGGGTGCATCTTATAGAGTTACTACCCACTCCTTTTCTACAGATCAAGCAGGGCCATCTACCCGAAGGGGTTTGTGTTTTGTCTGCCTTCCTACTTATGAGGACTTTGGTTTTAGCTAGGTTGACTCTAAGGCCCTTCGATTCTAGTCCTTGCTTCCACACCTGAAACTTCTCTAATTGTGATAGTGACTCAACAATTAGTGCAAGGTCATCAGCGTAGAGGAGCTCCCAGGGGCAACCTGTCTTGAATTCCTCTGTGATAGCCTGGAGGACTATGATAAATAGGAGGGGGCTGAGGACAGAACCTTGGTGGACCCCTACCTCTACCCGGAATTCTTCACTGTACTCATTGCCAACCCTCACCTTACTGACAGCGTTTCTGTACATGGCTCGCACAGCTCTCACTAACCATTCTTCTATCCCTAGTTTCCTCATTGACCACCAGATGAGAGATCGGGGTACCCTGTCAAAGGCTTTCTCCATATCAACGAAAGCCAGGAACAGAGGCTTATCCTTGGTTAGGTATTTCTCCTGAAGCGGTCTTGCCAGAAATATAGCATCAGTGGTGCTTTTCCCAGGCACGAACCCAAACTGCATCTCATCTAAACTGACTCACTCCCTAATTAGTTGGGCTATGACCCTCTCCGTGACTTTCATTACCTGATCTAAAAGCTTGATACCTCCGTAATTATTTGTATCTAATGCGTCACCTTTACCTTTGTAGCAGTTGACTATGGTGCTGCTACACCAGTCATTGGGTATGACTCCTTCGTGTATCACCTGGTTCGTAATACGGGTGACTAGACTATAGCCGACACTGCCAGATATTTTGAGCATCTCTGCAGTGATTCCTAATGGGCCGGGGGCTTTCCCTGTCTTCATACTCTTAATTGCTTTATCTACCACGGTACTGTCAACTCGGATAGCTGGTCCCTCTGTTGGGTCGACATACGGCAGACTCTCTTTCTCCCATTCATTCTCTTTATTAAGCAATCTATCGTAGTGGCATCTCCAGACCTCTTTCTTTGCAGCCTCATTTAGTGCAAGCGTACCATCATCCATGCGAACACATTTCTCTCCTACTACATCACTATTCTCTCTCCTACACTGTCTTGCAACACGAAATACCTCAAGTCTTTGGTCCTCATGGCGCAGAACATTGGCAAATATTTTCTTATCTGCCTTCCCTCTGGCTAAATAAACCTGTCACCTAGCTTCCCTTCTGGCAGATTGGTACAATTCCCTGCTACCACCGTTCTTCCAGTCCTTCCAAGCCTGTTTCTTTTGTCTAATAGCCCTGTCTACCTCCTTGTTCCACCACCACGTTATTTTGGGTCGAGAAGGGACCTTGCACCAACCACAGATCTCGTCGGTGGCCCTCAGCAGGTTGTCCCGTAGAAACGTCCAGTTGTCCTCTACATTGTGTGAAGCTACATCCCCCTCTATTTCGTCGAAGGCTTCGAGTAATAAGTCTCTAAATCTCTGTCCATTCGCAGGATCTTTGAGCTTCCATACCCTTCTCCTCCAAGCTGGTCGTCTTCTGGGCAGCCACTTAGCTCTGATCCTGAAGTCACTAACTACTAGTCTATGTTGTCGGGTACATTCTTCGCCTGGGAACGTTTTGGCATTTCTAAGCAGCCATCTTTCCCTTTTCCTGGCAAGGATGTAGTCAATTTGGCTTGTGTGCCTGCCAAAACGGTAGGTGACTAGGTGACTGGCAGGTTTCCTGAAGTTAGTATTGCAGACCATAAGGTCATTTGCATCCCAGAACTCCAGCAGTCTGGTTCCCTCCTCATTGCGGGAATCAAAACCATAGCCTCCATGTACGCCATAGAAGCCCCCTGCATGTTGTCCAATATGACCATTGAAGTCACCAGCCACAAAGAGAAGGTCCCTGTCATTCGTCGATGAGGTAGTCTGCAGAAGGGTGTCATAAAATTGGTCTTTCTGTCCGTCGGGTAGCCCGGGCTGAGGGGCATAGGCCGATATAATGGTTGCTAACCCATGGTGTAGGACTAATCTAATCTTAAGTATTCTATCGCATACTCTAACTACCTCGATTACCTTATCCACCCATTTCTCTGCAAGAAGTATACCCACGCCTCCGACCACGTCTGTGTTTCCTGCCCAGAAAATCTTGTACCTGTGTTCTTTGCCTGTGAGGTGCCTAGCGGAGCAACCTCTCCACCTTACTTCTTGGAGGCAGCAGATATCGACACGTCTCCGTTCAAGCATCTCAACAATCTCACCAGACCTACCTTTCAGCGTGCCGACGTTAAGAGTGCCAACCCTGAGGGTGTGGGAGGTATGGACCCGTGAGAACTTGGGGCGGGGAACGGCAGCGTCATGTACCTGAAAAGAAAGCTCGCATTTTGCAGAGAACATAACAATTAGTAGCATTCCTTTCAGCCAGCATCCACTATATTATCGTATTATGCACCATATGATCTCTACCTTACATAGGGGGATAAACCCTAAGTGGGGGTGGGAAATCTTTAGAAATGTTCATGGGGGACAGTCATGGTACTGGTCAGGAAGATAGGAACCTCCGGTACTGGTGTAGAAGATAGGAACTTCCGGTACCGGTGTAGAAGATAGGAACTTCCGGTATTGGTGTAGAAGATAGGGACTTCCGGTACTGGTGGAGGGGGTGGGAGGGCGGGTGCACCAAACCCGCGCGGGGCAAGGAGTTAATCGAAGGGGGAGGAGAAGAGATATATAGAGAGGGAGTGAGAACGACATAGACATAGTGAAATAGATAATCGGGAGAGACAGACTGATTAAAACAGAGAGGGAGTGAAATTGAAAGAGAAAGATTAAAAGAGAGAGGGTTATTCAAAAGCACGAGGTGTTTAGGGATTTTTATCGTTTGTACCCAGTAAATATAGAATGGTAGAAATTCGGCCAGCTAATTCTAAGACAAGGTTATAGCGTTAAGAGACTGTGTGAGGAAATACAACTGAAAACATGAAAATAAGCAGTGTGTAAGGTATGCAAGATCATAGGCAGCCTAGTATTTATTCTATTGGTCACTTTTGCCCAATTCCAAGGTTGCAGGGATGTAAACACACCAAGCAGTGGTACAACACAAACACAGACATAAAGAGACACATGCACACACACACACACACATACACATATATATATAATGGACTTCTTTCAGTTTCCCTCTACCAAATCCACTCATAAGGTTTTGGTCAGCCCGAGGCTATAGCAGAAGATGCTTAACCCAAGGTGCCACATAGTGGGACTGAACCTGGAACCATGTAGTTGCAAAGCAAGCTTCCTACCAGACAGCCACTCCTGCACCTGCTTGTAATTTTATGTAATCTTACTAATTTTGTGTAATTTTTCTAGACTTTTCATAATTTTCAAAATTAATTAGAACAAAGGCAGTGTATTTCAACAGAAATATAATAACAAAAGGGTTAAATATTTTATTTCTGAGAGAGATAACAGTGCCTCACCTTCCAGCCCCAATCCCTAAACATATAACTACCCTCACAGTGTCACCTTGATATTTACCACTTGTAAGGCAGCAAGCTGGCAGAATCATTAGCACGCTGGGTAAAATGCTTAGCAGCATTTCATCCATCTTTATTCTCTGAGTTCAAATTCTGCTGTGGTCACCTTTGCCCTTCACACTTCTGGGGTCAATAAAATAAATATCAGTTGAGTACTGTGGTTGATGCAATTGACTTACCCACCTCTGAAATTACTGGCCTTGTGCCAAAATTAGAAATAGATGTTTGCCACCTATTTGTGACCTCATAACACCCCCTCCCGAGGGGAGGTGGGTGCTGGCATCCACATTAAGGTCGACTGAAATTGACCTGCTACAACTACTGTCTACCTACCATCTGCTAGATATCTTCTAAGTCAGGCATGAACATCCTTTTTTTGAGAAGCATGCTGCATGAGACATGACTCGTTGTCAGGCGGGTTGCATTGCTAAAATAATTCAAGGTAATTTTTCACTAGGCATGCCATTCCGGAAGACCTGCAAGCTGCAGTCTGCCCATAACTGCTCTATGTGGTTGCCTGATCTAGTAGAAACAGATGGTTTCAAATTTTGGAACAAGTGAGCGGGTAAGTCAATTACATTGACCCCAGTCCTCAACCGGTATTTATTTTATCATCCCAAAACAATGGTAAGCTAAGCAGACTCTAGTAGAATTTAAATTCAGAACATTTAGCCAGAAGAAATCCAGCTAAGCATTTTGTGCAGCATGCTAATGTGTCTGTCAGCTCATCACCCTACACTAACTTAATAATGACAAAGTTGCATAACCTTTTAGCATTTAAACTGGCCATATCTGGCCAAAATATTCTGCCTGTTTCATGTCTAAACAGGCCAAGTCTGGCCTCTTACACTTACCCTACAATGTCATTCTAAAAATAATCAGTCACATCATCAAAATCTTGAAGCTACAAGATAATACTTGTTTAATACAAAGTAATGTGCATAAATAAGCAGTACATTTAACAGAATAATCTCAATGCTAAAGGATTAAGTAAATTCTTCATTATTTTCTAAATAAATTGAAACAAAGGCAGTGTATTACTGTACTTGCCTTCCTGCCTGCCTGTCTGAACACCACTTGCTACTGACACCTCCAGCAGTAACTTGGTGAGTTCAATAACCAGCCTAGGCTTCATTGCTCGTCAGGCTGAAAAGAGCAAATTGTCAAAGTATCGGTCATTCGCTCTCCAACAGGTTTATGGTCAAGCCTGTAGCAGTAGAGACCTCTGGCAATTTCATCCCCCGGACCATATCCCTGATCACCACTATTGGGGCAAAGATGGCTGTCCACAAGTGCGAGCCCCATGAGTCAGAGTGGCTGTTCCAGCACATCTCCCTTGCCATCGTCTGAGACAACCCCTTTTTCATTTTACCTGCTGGGAACATGAAGTAGTCTGAATTACAGGAAATCTAGAGATTGTAAGAATTTCATAGCTTACTGCCCATAGTCAGTTTAATATGCCTTTACTTGCAAACAAGGGACATAGTATCATGGTGCAATTTCACTTCGTTGTTTATCTGTTTGTTGTCTGTCTGTCTGTCTGATTTTCTGTTTGTCTTTTTGTGTCTTCCTACTCTACCTGCCTGTCTGCCTGCTAGCCCGTCTGTCTGTCATTTCTGTGTCAACTAGGAAATTTCTTGGATGCACATATGCACATATAATCTCTGCCATACAAACAAACTCCCAGCCTATCTGCCTGCCTGTCTGCTTTTGTCTCCTCTCTCTCATTCTCTCACAAGCAAACACAGACTTGCTCGTACACAACACATCTATCTACATGTCTGCCTGCCTGCCTGTCTGTCCGTTTGTCTGACTATCTGTTTGCTTACCACCTGTTGAGCTTCCTTGTCAACCTAAATCAGCTGATCACTTCTCACTGTCCATTTGTCTGTCTGTATGTCTCCATATATCACTTTTGTCTGTCTGTCTGTCACTCGTTAATGTGTTTGTGCATTTGAAGGCTAACATATGTGTGTTTGTGTGACTGCATGTGTATTTATATTTGTATATGTGTACACGTGTTAGCATGTGTATGTGTATATGTGTGTGTGTGTGTGTGTGTGTGTGTGTGTGTGCGTGTGTTAGTGGTTTGCTTGAGTCCCTGTCTCTGAGCGCAGCTTTATTATTTGTCTCTGTATTTTGAAGTTTTATCTTCATGAGCATGTTTGTTTGTGTTTGCGTGTCTGTGTACATGTTGGTACGCATGCATATGTAATATGTGTATGCTCGTCACTATGTACGTTTTTCTGTCTTGTCTGTATATGTCAATGTTTACACAAATGATTTAGCTGTGTGGTTGCTGTTACTGTTGTTGTTGTTTTCTTGTCGTCGTTTAACCCCAGGCTAGAGCAGAGCTATGATGAAACCTTTTCCAGCAGTGACCATATGGCTTTTTATAGAGTCATGGTGTATTTTAGAATGACATAATCTATTGTATTCCACTTTATTTTTTAAGTTGGCAGGGTGTGATCTGAGAAGGATTTAGCTACTTTAACTAGCCAGTCAAGCAAGCAGATATAGCTTCTCTCAGTAGCATGTTTCTGTGGTTCTATATGTTAACACGTTTATATGCATGTGCATGTGTGTTTTTATTACATATATATAAATATATGTGCATGTATGTATATGTGTATGTGTGTATGTATGTATGTATGTTTGCATGTATAGACATATATACATATATAAACATATACAGACACATATACATATATATATATATATATATATATCTTACAGCTCTTTCTAAAACAGCTGTGCATATGATGCATTTTTCAATAAAGATGAGCTTTCCATTTAGTAGAGATATAAAGTACAGTATGAAAGAAAAATGGTCAGAAATTCATGAAAGGGTGAAAGGATGAAAGGCAAAGTCAACCTCGGCTTAAATTGAACTCAGAACGTAACGGCAGACATAAATACCACTAAGCATTTTGCTTGGCACGCTTACAATTCTGCCAGCTCACTGCCCTAACTTTGTATACTTACTGTATATACGTATTGCATTACATCATTAGATGCAATTTTAACTGCCTTATATAGGTGCAGGAGTGGCTGTGTGGTAAGAAATTTGCTTCCCAACCACATGGTTCCAAGTTCAGTCCCACTGCATGGCAACTTGGGCAAGTGTCTTCTGCTATAACCTTGGGCTGACCAAAGACTTGTGAGTGAATTTGGTAGACGGAAACTGAAAGAAGCCCATCGTATCATCATATATATATATATATACTAGCAGTATAGCCCGGCTTTGCTCGGGATTAAGTTGGGATTATTAAGCTAATCAAGTTCTTTATTTCAAACCAAACTAAGTAACATGACGTCAAATTTGGGCAGAATCAGTGTTGCAACTGGAGTGCATGGGTTGAGAGTTTGATCGGCAGAGGTGATCAGGTTACACATGCCATCCCTTTGAAAACACCACCACCATCATCTAACCCCTCTTTGCTCATGGGTTAGGAACCCTTCCAGCAAGGAAAATAGAATGACCAAAAGGGCTCCCGATTCTCTGTGTCAAAAGCGGTTCTGTTCAGATATGAGAACACGGATGTTATGAAAGTAAAACGTTAATGTTCGAAACTGCAGCAGGCCATAGATAATTCTTTATTCTGTATATTTCTCATTTTGTCCTGTTCTGGCGTTTTGCGAAATTTTTCTGGAGACATTGTTTTTCTTTGTGGTTGGGTCGTTGACGACCTCTTTCTAGCATATTGGATGTCCACCTAGTGGTCATCCCTTATACACGTGTAATACAATTTTTTCTGAATTTTCAGATTTGTTATATGCTAGGCCACTTGGTTTTAAATTGAATTAATATTCAATTTATCATCCTATCTATATAAATATAAATATATATATATATATATATATATATATATATATATATATATATATTTATATGAGCAACACACGCATAGACACACACACGTATGTACACCAATTGCATACATATTTTTTGTACGCATACATGTTCGTATGTGTGTGTGTGTGTGTGTTGCCCGTATATCAACAAAACACACACACCTTGCCTTACATATATATACGGATAAATGATTTGAAATAAATATATTTTGGAAATGGCGATTTAAACGTGAAAATCAGATCACATGGGTTTGTTTACATCAAATCAGCAGAGATAGAGAGATCACGCTCTCCCTCTCTATCTCTCTCCCTCCCTTACACACATTTATCTCTCTTTCTTTCTTTCTTTCTTTCTTTCTCCCTCTCCCTGTCTCACACACACAGCAACATTACACACACACACATGCTGCTCTCTCACACTAACAAAAGAACTTCACATACACACCACACTTTCTGTCTGGCATATGCACTATAAAAAGATAGCTCTTTTACTCTTTTACTTGTTTCAGTCTTTTGACTGTGGCCATGCTGGAGCACCACCTTTAGCCGAGCAAATCGACCCCAGGACTTATTCTTTGGAAGCCTAGTACTTACTCTTTCGGTCTCTTTTGCCGAACCGCTAAGTTACAGGGACATAAGCACACCAGCATCGATTGTCAAGCGATGTTGGGGGGGACAAACACAGATATACAAACACATACACACATACATATATATATACATATATACGACAGGCTTCTTTCAGTTTCCGTCTACCAAATCCACTCACAAGACATTGGTCGGCCCGAGGCTATAGTAGAAGACACTTGCCCAAGATGCCACGCAGTGGGACTGAACCCAGGACCATGTGGTTGGTAAGCAAGCTACTTACCACACAGCCACTCCTACGCCTTGGCAACATCTGTTTTGTGTGTAATGTTGCTGTGTGTGTGTGTGAGAAAGAAAGAAAGAGAGATAACTGGCATGTGTATGTAAGGGAGGGAGAGATAGAGAGAGACAGAGAGAGAGAGAGGGGGGGTATTTTTTCTGTTTGCTTGCTGCCTACCACACAGACGCTGGCAAATAAAATGTATGTCTCCTTCACCCTCCCTCTCACAAATATACAATTTCTCTCTCTCTCTCTCTCTCTCGCCTTCACGTGTGTACGCACAGATTTGACTTCGCCATGTCAACAAACTTCAAAATTGGCAAAAGTTTATCGATTTTTACAGGTATACGCGGGTACCTCTGAGAGAGAAAGTTCACTAAAATGCACATAGGGTCATTCCGAATCTTCTCCTAAAATTGGAGCGACATGCGTGCTAATTTGTGGATGTGCATAAACCACATTCACGTATATACACACACACACAAACATCCCCTGTTTTATAGATATTGATATATTTATAGATATTGATATATGCATGTGTGTACATATTTGCTATTTGTGTCAGTGTTTGTCCCCCACCACCATCGCTTGACAACTGAGGCTGGTGTTTTGCGTCACCGTACCTTAGTGGGTCAGCGAAAAGAGACTGATAGAACAAGTACTAGGCTTACAAAGAATAAGTCCTGGGGTCGATTTGTTTGACTAAAGGTGGTGCTCCAGCATGGCTTCAGTCAAATGACTGAAACAAGTAAAAGAATATATATATTTATACATATATATGCATATTGTATATGCATGTTTGTGTTTATATATTGTGTATGGTCTGGTTTCGTTTTCTTACTGCCACCACAACCACCACCACACAACCACCACCACCACCACCACCACCACCACCACCATCACCACTACCACCACCAACAACAACAGCAACAACAACACTAGATGACATGTGGTTCAGCGTATATGAGTGTGACATTAAGTAGATATCCAGACCCAGGCCCAGGCAGGAATGTGTGCTTAAGAAGTTCACTTCCTAACCACATGATTTCAGGTTCAGTCCCTGTGAATGCTACCTTGGGCAAATGTCTTCTATTATAGCTCCAGCCTGACCAAAGCTTGCGAGTCGATTTCGTAGATGGAAAACAAAAGGATCACATAACACACACACACACACACACACACACACACACACACACACACATGCGCACATATGTATATGTATGTATGTATGTGTGTGTCTATGTGTGCGTATGTGTTTATGTATAATGTATTATGTGGTGGGGTATGTCTCTTTGTCTTGGTAATGTGTGACTGTCATAAACGAGCATTAAAATTCATGCAAGCAATGTCCTTCGTTTCTAAACCACCATGAAGCGTATTTGGCCATGGGGGGAAATATTGACTTGCTTGGAAGCAGGCAAGGGTTAGCAACTGTAAGAGTATACAGTTGTAGAAAATCTGTCTCAACAATTTTCATCCACCCTGTGAAAGCATGAGAAAGTGGACATTAAAATGATGATGATGATGATGATGATGATGATGACAGTGGCAACAGTGACAATGTTGATGATGATGAGGGTGGTGATGATGATGATCCTTAAGTGTGAATGTCCATGTATTTATGAGTGCATGTGTATATCCGTAATGCATGTGTGTATTCATTTGTAATTGTGTTAGGTCACTTGAGTGCTACTGGTAAGGTGTAATCCAGTATAACTAGTTACTTGGTTCTCATCGTTAATGAGGAAAAACCCCAAATTTCTTAACCAGGTTAACTTAGTGAAAAGAGGCTTGCGATAAAAACCAGATCTGTTAAAAGGACAAACTGACCTGTCATAAGGTCAATGCTCCTCTAGCAATAGAGTATGATGTGAGTGGGTGGACAGTGGGTCATAGTAAAATGTGAGATAGTGAACAAGTGTAATGTAATGCTTGTAAAACCACTTTGTGAGTTCACTAGTATATGTCATAATATCTAACTAGAGCAGTAGCAAGAGTAGATAAGGCTTCTTAACCATTGCGGTGAAGAAGACTACCTCTCTGCACTACTTTGCTGCCTTGCAAGGGAATATATGAAAGTAAGAAAACAAAGGCTTTGGAGACACTTCCTAAGAGGAAAACCCACTGTGGCATTTAGATTTCAGGTAGTTCATGACTCTCCTGTTGTTAGAAGGAGTGTTTTGGTGTCTTAGGTTACCTAATCACTAGTGAGGTTTATTAGAATAACAATAATGATATTTGGTTGTTGGCACTCCGTCGCTTACGACGTTGAGGATTCCACAATGATATTTATAATAATCATATAAAGACCAACTATGGGTAGTATTCTACGAAATTCTCACATTCTCTTGATTTTTGGTAATTCAGACCATCTCACAGTCCCAGCAGACAAAATGGGAAAGGTGTTGCCCAGGGAGGATGGTGAGGAAGATGCACTGGAACAGCCACTCTGACACATGTACTTGAACTTGTGGACACCCATCTCCACGCAGAGAGTGGTGAGTCATGATATGGTCTGGGGATCCAAGAATGCTGGAGGTTTCCACTGTCATAGGCTCAACTATAAACCTATCAGAGTGACCAACCGATACTTTGACAGTTTGCTTTTCTCTGCTTGACGAGTAGCAGAGCCTGGGCTGGTAGTTGAATACACCTAGTTGCACTAGCAAACAGCTATCTCTGCCTCAATAGCAGTGAGCAGAGAGATGGTGCAGGGGCTAAGAAGACCAGAGGTCCTCACTGCCACAAGCTCGACCACAGGCCTGTCAGAATGTGACTGATGATACCTTGAGAGTTTGCCTTTCTAAGCCTGACAAGCAGTGGAGCCTGGGCTGGAAGCTGGACACACGAAGTTGCCGCTGGAGAAGGTGTCACAGCATGTGGTACTGCTAACTGTTCACCCAAAGTATAACTGTAAACCTTCATTGCAGAGGAAGTTTCTTCTGCAGGGTGGATACTAGATTTTGGATTTCATGATGCATTCAAATCCATAGGAGAGAAAGGGAGAGAGAGAGAGAGAGTGTGTGTCTGCGTGCACATGCGTGCATGCGTGTGTGTGTGTCCAAGCTTTCTGATCCATCTGTTTATTCTAAGTGATGTATGTGCACTTTCACCCTTTCACATTTAAACTGACCATATCGGGCTCAAACATTCTACTGGGTTTTATATTCAAACTGGCCAGATCTGGCTTCTCAAACTCATCCTGCGAGGGCACTCTGAGAATAAATAATCACATCATTGAAATCTCAAAGCTACAAGGTAATGCATGATTAATTTGAAGCAACGTGAATAGATAAGCATTACATTCAATAGAGTAATCTGAATGCTAGACTGTTATGATATTTATATGTTTATGTGTGAATGTGTATGTATGTATGTATGTATGTATGTGTGTGTGTATGCACATTTACATTTTCTCATTCATCACTGTATTACTCTATGTGAATGTGCACATGTCTGTATGCATGCATGTGTGTGTGTGTGCACATGCATGTCTGTTTATGTATGTGTGTATGCATGTGTGTATGTATTCAAGTTTTCGTATTACCAGATATTCTTCTCTGTATGGATGTTAAAGCATACATGTATGCATGCTTGTGTGTGTGTATGTGTTTGTGTGTGTCTGTGTGAGTATGTCTGTGTGTATGTCTGTGAGTATGTTTATATGTGTAGATTTATGTGTCTGTGTGTGTGTATGCATGTATGTGTTTGTGTATGTATGGATGTGCATGCTTATGTATATCTATGTGTATTCTTATATGTGTGCATGTATTTTTTGTGTGTGTATATCTATGTTTCTGTGTGTATCTGTGTGTGTGTATGTATGACAGTGTGTGTGTGTCTGTTGTGTGTGTGTATGTGTATATAACTGCCTGTGCATGCATGCATTTGTATTTGTGCATATGCTTGTGAATCTATGCATATACATATTCCTGAGAATTTTATCTTCTACTTGGATGTGTACAAATATATGTGTGTATGTATACATATGTGTTTGTGAATGTATGTATTGGTCCAGGAGTTTTTTGTCCATGTGTCAACACTTATGACAGGTTGTTTGTTCTCTCTCTCATTCTCTCTCTCTAACTCACATTCTTTCTCTCTCTATTTATATATATATATATATATATATGTGTGTGTGTGTGTGTGTGTGTGTGTGTATGTATCTATGTATATACATATATACATATATATATATACATATATATACATATATACATATATATATATATATAAACATATATATATATATATTCACACATACACACATACACTAGGGGGTACTCAAAAGTTCTTGATTTTGGACAAAAGAAGATACAGGAAGATCAATTAACTATGATTTCCACATTTATAATTTTATTAAACAGGGGTGGCTGTGTGGTACATAGCTTGCTTACCAACCACATGGTTCCAGGTTCAGTCCCACTGCATGGCACCTTGGTCAAGTGTCTTCTACTATAGCCTCAGGCCGACCAATGCTTTGTGAGTGGATTTGGTAGACAGAAACTGAAAGAAGCCCATCATATAAATATTTGTGTGTGTGTGTGTGTTTGCGTGCATGTGTGTATGTTTGTGTGTCTGTGTTTATCTTCCCACTATCACTTTACAACCGATGTTGGTGTGTTTACATCCCCATAACTTAGCAGTTCGGCAAAAGAAACTGATAGGATAAGTACTAAGCTTACAAAGAATAAATCCTGGGGTCAATTTGTTCGACTAAATGTGGTGCTCCAGCATGGCCACAGTCAAATGACTGAAGCAAATTAAAGAATTAAAAAGTTATTTACAGCATTCTTTCTTGTACCGACATGCATTTCAGCTGCATCAACTTCACATTGTTAAACGTGCAACCTCCTCATGCCATTTTCAGTACAGTTTCATCACAGTCCATTATTTACTGCCATTTGAAGTGAAGCTGAAGGAATCAGTAAGCTTATATATATGTATATGTGTGTCTATTTAGTCATTTCTCTAATTCAATTTAAATTCTCCTTTCCTGTCTTCAATTTATCATAAACAACAAACCCACTTTGTGAAACATACCCAGATGTATTAACAACAACAACAACACTAACAACAAGCATATCAGAAGAAGCTAAGCTGCATTTGTGGTTCCCCTCTATAGAATTCACATAAAATTCAATAAATTGATTCAGCCTGAGCTGTGACTCTTAAATATGGTACTTAGTAAGGATGTAACACTTAAATCATTTTGTTCTTTTTGTTCCCAGGCATGACCGTGTGGTAATAAGCTTGCTTCCTTACCACATGGTTCTGGGTTCAGTCCCACTGTGTAGCACCATGAGCAAGTGCCTTCTATTATAGCCTTGGGCCACCCAAAGCCTTGTAAGTGGATTTGGTAGACAGAAACTGAAAGAAACCCATTGTATATATATATATGTATATATATATATATATATATATATATATATATATATATATATATATATATATACACACACACACACACACATACATATATATTTGTTACAAAGGTAAAGGTGACGCTTTAGATACTAATAATTACAGAGGCATCAAGCTGTTAGATCAGGTTATGAAAGTTACGGAGAGGGTCATAGCCCAACTAATTAGGGAGCAAATCAATTTAGATGAGATGCAGTTTGGGTTCGTGCCAGGTAAAAGCACCACTGATGCCATATTTCTAGTGAGACAGCTGCAGGAGAAATATCTAGCCAAGGATAAACCTCTGTACCTGGCCTTCGTTGACATGGAGAAAGCCTTTGACAGGGTCCCCCGATCCCTTATCTGGTGGTCAATGAGGAAACTTGGGATAGAAGAATGGTTAGTGAGAGCTGTGCGAGCCATGTGCAGAGATGTTGTCAGTAAGGTGAAGGTTGGAAATGAGTACAGTAATGAATTCCGGGTAGAGGTAGGGGTCCACCAAGGTTCCGTCCTCAGCCCCCTTCTATTTATCATAGTCCTCCAGGCAATCACAGAGGAATTCAAGACAGGTTGCCCCTGGGAGCTCCTCTATGCTGATGACCTTGCACTAATTGCGCAGTCACTATCAGAACTAGAGGAGAAGTTTAAGGTGTGGAAGCAAGGACTAGAATCGAAGGGCCTTAAAGTCAACCTAGCAAAAACCAAAATCCTAATAAGTAGGAAGGTAGATAAAACACAAACCCCTTCCGGTAGATGGCCCTGCTCAGTATGCAGCAAAGGAGTAGGTAGTAACTCTATAAGATGTACCCGGTGCAGGCTATGGACACATAAGAGGTGCAGCAATATCAAAGGCAGATTAACTACAAAGTTAGATTTTGTATGTGGCAGATGTTCAGGTGCAATAAACACTGTAAATAAACAGGAAACAACTTCTATCTCATTCCAGGGAGAAAAACTAGAGGTAGTTGATAGCTTCCGCTATCTGGGTAACCAAGTTAGTAGTGGGGGTGGGTGCGCTGAAAGTGTAACTGCTAGAATAAGAATAGCCTGGGCCAAGTTTAGAGAGCTCTTACCTCTGCTGGCGACAAAGGGACTCTCACTCAGGGTAAAAGGCAGACTGTATGACGCATGTGTACGAACAGCCATGCTACATGGCAGTGAAACATGGGCTGTGACTGCTGAGGACATGCGTAAGCTCACAAGGAATGAAGCCAGTATGCTCCGCTGGATGTGTAATGTAAATGTGCATACCCGTCAGAGTGTAAGTATCTTGAGAGAAAAGCTGAACATAAGAAGCATCAGTAGTGGTGTGCAAGAGAGACGATTGCGCTGATTTGGACATGTGGTGAGAATGAATGAGGATAGCTGCGTGAAAAAGTGCCACTCCCTAACAGTTGAGGGAACCCGTGGAAGAGGTAGGCCCAGGAAGACCTGGGCTGAAGTGGTGAGGCAAGACCTTCGAACATTGGGTCTCACCGAGGCGATGACTACTGACCGAGACCTTTGGAAATGTGCTGTGCGTGAGAAGACCCGGCAAGCCAAGTGAGATCGTTGCCAGTGCCCCTGGACTGGCTCTTGTACGGGTGGCACATAAGATGCACTATTTTGAGCGTGACCATTGCCAGTACCGCCTGACTGGCCTTGTAGGGTTTTTGAGCGAGATCCTTGCCAGTGCCCCTGGACTGGCTCTTGTGCGGGTGGC
>NC_142929.1:48418159-48470659 GCF_046866305.1 Octopus bimaculoides | reverse complement strand
TGTGTAGATGTATATATATAGGTGTACATCTAATATGTACACATATATAAATGCATACAGATATCTATACATTTATACACCCATACACACACACATATATATGCACACAAACACACACATTAGTCATTTATTTTCTTATCCAAAACTACGTCAAGAGTATTGAATGGATCTTTAAGAAATTTGGAAATTATATTCTATGCATAATGGCCATAACCCCCATGAAAATTCATATATTTTTGATGTTGATGAAATTTTAACCATACAGATTACACACAAATAAAGTAATATTTCTAAAATTTTTTCTTCTTAAAAGTTACAAAGACCTCTTCATAGGGACTTCACACCCACAATTTAGTCATTTTTCCTAAGCAAAGACGAATACAGTTGTACCATTGGTAGCTATAGGGTCACCCGAACATAACAGATGAGCATTATTTGTAATTCAACGGTACAACAGTGTAAGACTATCCTTTCAGATATACTTACATTGTGATTTCTGCAATGTGGTGCATAAATTGTCAAGTAAATGAGACTCATCTTTGCCTCCACTGATTCACTTGCAAAGTGATGAGTAAAATTATTTCGTTGCAGACCTCCTTTGAGTCTTTTTATTACCACTGCGACACATATAGTCCCCAGTTGGTAACATTGATTTCAAGGCCTTCCCAGATGAGTGACTGGTTGTTCAAAGACATTTATTGATTGTAAATATTTTCTGCCCAGTTACCTATCGGTAGAGTGGTCATTTGCAAACTCCAGAGGCAACACTTTCATTTCCCTTTGCTCCAAACGTCACACATTGTTGTTTCTATTGAGTCATGCCCTTCCAATTGCTATAGATCCATAATGCATCTTAAAGCTGTACCTGTCACCTGTATGGTGAGGAATCCTACATTGGGGAGTAGTAACGACTAGGCTACGGTAGCTGACTGATTATCGTGATCATTCGTCTTTTGCTTTCCTGTAGCTTTGCTCTCTTTTACAAACCCAGTGAACATACATATATTTCCTATTTTAAAGAAATTCAAACAATACATGTTACACACAAGTTAAAAAGATTCCCAACAATTAAACTTCTCTGGTTGACATTAATACACCCATCACCAATAGGGGCCTTAACTCCCACAATTTTCAGCTCCATGAGCTCCATTTTTCAGGAGCAAAATTCTTTTAAGGTCCATGTAGTGTCTTAGGCCAAAAAAATTTTTAACTTCCTGCATAGTTCGAGCCCACAGCAATATCTTATCTCCTCCACTATTTCAGTATTATGTGTCAAAAATGAAACAATAACATCACTCTACTGTAATGTCAGATACTTTCACTCTAACACTGAAACTATTCCACTATTTCAGTATTACCTGTCAAAAGTGAAACAATAACATGTCGCTACTGTAATTTCAAATATTTTCACTTTAATATTTTCAATTTCATACTGAAACTATTAAAGTGAGACTATACTCTCACATATATACAGGCATACTATAAGACCCAAGTAAAAACATTCCCAACAATTCAACTTCTCTGGTTGACATTAACACCCCCACCCCCAATAGGAGCCTTCATTCCCACATTTTAGAGCTCCATGAGCTCCATTTTGCAGAAGCAAAATCTTTTTTACAGGTTCCAGAAGACTGAAATTTTGGAATATGCGCATAAAGATCAATAGTATGGGATACATGTCTCATGATTAGAATTTTTTTAGGGTGTGTAAAGAGGGAAAGAACCCTCATGTGCAATTTTGATGAAATTCGAATCATATGTATTCCAGTTCCTTACAGAAAATATAACAGAAAAGTCTCATTTTTCAATTGCATGTAACACGGGCAGCGCCGGGTATCTCTGCTAGTTATAATAATAAAAAGAAGAAAATAGCCTGAGGATGCACAGGTGGATTTATGTATTAGGTATAGACTGGTAAAACAAACTACCAGTGTTGAAACGTGTGTTGCATTGAATAATATTATCTTCTTTCCCCACAGACTAATAACAGGTAAGGTATATATATATTTTTAAAAAATATGTTTAAATAATTTATAATTAATTCTAATGTACTTTATTGTTATTGTATGTTATAGTACGCTTTAAAATGCTTATATTATTAGATAAGTATTTTGGATATAATTTTCTAAGTGTACTCCAGTAAATAAGGTTGTCCTGAAATTGAAGTTGTGGTCCTATTGGTAAAATCCCAAATTTGTAATAATAATATTATATCCATATATATATGCATATATACAGAGAGAGAGAGAGGCTTCCACACAGTTTCCATCTATCAGATTCACTCACAAGGCATTAGTCAGCCCAGTGTAATAGTAGAAGACATTTGTTCAAGGTGCTGTGCAATGGGATTGAACCTGAAGAGTATGGAATGAGATGATCATATTTCTGCTCAATAGAGGCTGAACTCAGCTAAACATTATCAGCAACAACCTTTCTGCTTATCTGATATCTTTCTGATTTTCTGTAACTGTGTTTGTATATCTGCAAAGATAATTGTGTGTGTGTGTGTGTGTGTGTGTGCGTGTGTGTGTGTGTGTGTGTGTGTGAGTGTGTGTGCATGTGTATGTGCGACTGTGTGTGTGCACGTGTGCACGTGTGTAACAGATATAGCAGAACTTATTACCAATTAGTTTGTCTCATGATAATTAGATCTTCATTTGGAATTTTTATTTCTTTTATTCATTTATGTTACTTTTTACTTGTATAAAATTATTTCCTCATTAGCTTACCTGAGCAAGCAACCTGTGAAATCCATACCTGCTTGGAAACACAATGTTACATAAAAGAGGACAGCAATGACGATGACGATGACGACGACGATAATGAGGAGGAGGAGGGGGGAATAGGAGGGGGGGATAGGAGGAGGGGGAGGGGAGAAAGGGGAGGGGGAAGATGAAAAAGGAGGAAGAGGAAGATGAAAAAGGAGGAAGAGGAAGATGAAAAAGGAGGAAGAGGAAGATGAAAAAGGAGAAGGTAGAGGAGGACAAAGATGATGATGTTGGTAGTGGTGGGTTTGGTGGTGGTGGTGGTGGTGGTGGTGGTGGTGGTGGTGTTGGCAATGATGGGTACGAAGAAGATAGTGATGGGAGTAAGTTTTGAGAACATTAAAATCCATGTCGATTATGGCGACAATGACGACAACGACGATGACACCGAGGAGGAGGAGGAGGAAGGGGAGGATAACAATAAGTTTCATTTCCCTTCGTTTTTTCTTTTAACTGTAGCTATTGAAATTGATAGGATTTCAGACAATCAAATACAAGGTCATCATCATCGTCATCGTTATCATCATCATCATCATCATCATCATCATTATCATCAACATTGTTATTCATTTGTGCTCCATTTTCCCAGTGTTTAATTTTTCTCTTTTTATTTTATTGGTTTCATCCAAATGAAGAAAGAAGCTGCTCTCCCATGGTCTTCACAGGCTCTCCAGGACCATTGACTCTGACGAGGTTAATGTGCCTCTTGAACAACTGAGGCGTCTAGAAACAGACTGTCATAAGCATCACAACTTAAAAACCAAGAAAAACGCGATCAAAGTTTCGCGACTTTTAGAATGCGATATCTCGGTAAGGAATTAAGTTAGGAAGCTGGTTTTGGTCTAAAAATAACCGCAAAAGCCTCCTCTAATCCTTCCACCTATGTAAAATTACTTATTTATGTATGCATCTGAAAGATGAAATAATGACTGCGTCTTTCTCAGTTTGTAGAATATACTGGCACTACGAAACTGTGTATCACATTGCATATTTTAGCCATAATATCTAGAAAAAACAAACAGAGACCCATCCCAAAAGTATTGTTTGTGTTTTGATATACCTTTAAGAGGTAAGTAAGACAAGATAGTAAGATAATAGCCCATTATTGTTACGATGGTAAGGAGGAATATTAGGAAATGAGCCATGTTGTTGTTGGCACTCCGTCGCTTACGACATTGAGGATTCCAGTTGATCTGATCAATGGAACAACCTGCTCATGAAATTAACGTGCAAGTGGCTGAGCACTCCACAGACACGTGAACCCTTAACATAGTTCTCGGAGACATTCAGCGTGACACAGAGTGTGACAAGGCTGGCCCTTTGAATTACAGGCACAACAGAAACAGGAAGTAAGAGTGAGAGAAAGTTGTGGTGAAAGAGTACAGCAGGGTTCGCCACCATCCCCTGCTGGAGCCTCGTGGAGCTTTAGGTTTTTTAACTCAATAAACACTCACAATGCCCAGTCTGAGAATCGAAACCGCGATCCTATGACTGCATGTCCGCTGCCCTAACCACTGGGCCATTGCGCCTCCACAGGAAATGAGTCATAACACTTAAAAAAAAAACAATATAGAGACCACACCAAAGTTATTGATTGAGTGTGTGCTTCCGATGGTTTGTTACTAAGCTGTTTGATGTAAGTTTCAGTGAGTAAGCGTCGTGTCAATAGCGTCGAGGTACAATTTTTTTCAGTCGGATTTTTGACCTTATTGCAAGCTTCACTGGTTCTTCCTCCCAACATTTTCGAATTCTAGATGTCGAGACAAAGAAAATGATACTAACCTTGAAAATGGCCAGGGTGGTGCTTACAACACTCTGTTACTAAATGCCTCAATTGTAAGCTGACAGTAAATATTACAGATCTTACTAAGCATATGCAATTCATTTCTCTTCAGTTTTCAAAATGTTTTCAGTGGAATTCTGGTTCCATCACACAATGTAAACCCTCATAGTGCTTTCTTAGTTTTCAGAATTTTCAAAAATTTTTGCAAATTATGTTAAATTACACATCTTTTTGTCTGAAAATTATTTTGAAATTATAAGAAGCTTGCTTCCCAACCACATGGTTCCAGGTTCAGTCCCACTGCATAGCAACTTGGACAAGTGTCTTCTATCATAGCCTCAGGCCAACCAAAGCCTTGTGAGTGGCTTTGGTCGATGGAAACTAAAAAGGCCCATCGTATATGTGTATGCATGTGTCTTTGTGTCTGTGTGTGTGTTTGTCCCCACACATCCACAACTTGACAATCAGTGTTAGTATGCTGACATCCCCATAACTTAGCAGTTCAGCAAAAGCAATTGATAGAATAAGTACCATACTTTAAAAAACAAAAAATAATTACTGGAGTCGATTCATTCAACTAAAAGTTCTCTAAGGTGGTGCCCCAGCACCGCACACCAAAGAAAGCATGGGCAAAGCAGACTGGGGAAGAACACTCTGGACTAACACTGCCTTGACCTCAAGCATGACCTTAAAGCCAGTGTCATGTGTTGGGAAGCATGGAATGACATCATCACCAGGATGCGTCATCCGGTGGCACTCACAGCAGTATACTGGTTGAGGGGAGAGCTTCCCCCTTAGGTCACCATCTAGAGATTGGAGGAGGAGGAGGAGGAGGAGGAGGTGGTGGAGGAGGCGGAGGTGGAGGAGGAGAAGGAGGAGTACAACAACAACAACAGCAACAACAACAAGGAGAAAATGAAGAAGAAGAACAACAACAACAGCAAGAAGAAGAAGAAGAAAAAGAAGAAGAAGAAGAAGAAGAAGAAGAAGAAGAAGAAGAAGAAGAAGAAGAAGAAGAAGAAGAAGAGCAACAACAACAACAACAAGAAACACCTTGAGAGTATGCCCCGACACATCTTTTTCACTATCTCTTTCAATCTATCTATCTATTCCCTTTTTCCTCTTCTTCTCCTCTCTCTATTTTCCTGCCAGGTGTAGTCAGGTATCTTCTCTACAGGAAGACACCTGTTTCTCTCCTTCTATCATACTCTAACCCCTTATCACTTGGTATAAAGTTACCATCTTCAGTTGAGGAGTCTTCTCTTGCACCCAATACATTCAGTATGTAAAGTGGTTGGCATTAGGAATGGCATCCTATCCATAGAAACCATGCCAAAGCAGACAGTAGAGCTTGGCTCAGTCCTCCGGCTCACCAGCTCATGTTAAACCATTCACATGGTTAAACCATTCACATGTTAAGCCATTAAACATGGAAAGTGGACATTAAATTATGACGATGATGGGAGTGGTGACGGTGGTGTTGGTGGTGATAGATAGATAGATAGAGAGAGAGAGAGAGAGAGAGAGAGAGAGAGAGAGAGAGAGATGTAGCTATAGACAGACAGACAGCAGACAGGCTGGCAGACAAGCAGGCAGGCAGGCAGGTAAGCAGAGAGACACACAGACAGATAGATAAATACATAGATAAATACGCAGGACTGGCTGTGTGGTAAGTAGCTTGCTTACCAACCACATGGTTCCGAGTTCAGTCCCACTGCGTGGCACCTTGGGCAAGTGTGTTCTACTATAGCCTCGGGCCGACCAAAGCCTTGTGAGTGGATTTGGTAGACGGAAACTGAAAGAAGCCCATCGTATATATATATGTATATATATCATCATCATCATCATAATCGTTTAACGTCCGCTTTCCATGCTAGCATGGGTTGGACGATTTGACTGAGGACTGGTGAAACCGGATGGCAACACCAGGCTCCAGTCTGATTTGGCAGAGTTTCTACAGCTGGATGCCCTTCCTAACGCCAACCACTCAGAGAGTGTAGTGGGTGCTTTTACGTGTCACCCGCACGAAAACGGCCACGCTCGAAATGGTGTCTTTTATGTGCCACCCGCACAAGCCAGTCCAGGGGCACTGGCAACGATCTCGCTCGAAAATCCTACAGGAGCCAGTCAGGCGGTACTGGCAACGGCCACGCTCAAAATGGTGCATCTCATGTGCCACCCGCACAAGAACCAGTCCAGGGGCACTGGCAACGATCTTACTTGGCTTGCCGGGTCTTCTCACGCACAGCCCATTTCCAAAGGTCTCGGTCCGTAGTCATCGCCTCAGTGAGGCCCAATGTACGAAGGTCTTGCCTCACCACCTCAGCCCAGGTCTTCCTGGGCCTACCTCTTCCACGGGTTCCCTCAACTGTTAGGGTGTGGCACTTTTTCACGCAGCTATCCTCCTCCATTCTCACCACATGTCCATACCAGCGCAATCGTCTCTCTTGCACGCCACAACTGATGCTTCTAATGTTCAGCTTATATATATATATATATATATATATATATATATATATATATATATATATATATATATATGTATGTATGTGTGTGTGTGTGTATATGTTTGTGTGTCTGTGTTTGAAGCTCCAACATCACTTGACAACCGATACTGGTGTGTTTACGTCCCTGTAACTTAGTGGTTCGGCAAAAGAGACCGATAGAATAAATACTACTAGGCTTACAAAAAAATAAGTCCTGGGGTCGATTTGCTCGACTAAAGGCGGTGCTCCAGCATGGCCGCAGTCAAATGACTGAAACAAGTAAAAGAGTAAAAGAGGGTAAAGAGTAGATAGATAGATAGATAGATAGATAGATACTGTTTGTTTCCAACAGATGTAATATGCTTCTCAAGCAGCTTCTGTCCCTTTCTCATTCTAACTGCTACACTCTCTCTGCATCCACTCACATCACTGACTAAGCTGCCTGGGTAATGGAAATCATTTGCTACATTTAAGGAGCCATTTGAGGAGTTGTTCCTTTTCAGTCACCACCAGATTTAATGCAAATGAAACAAACTTGGAAAGGTTTCTTATCAATTTGATATATTCTGTAATTAGCAGTGTAAATTAATGTCGGATCTTGTCAGTGAGTGTTTCAAGACTCTTCATTATTGCAAGGACAGCAAAAGTATATATATCTCACCTGGTGCACTGAAAGAAACACGTCAAAAATTGTGTAGCTTCATTCTCTTTGAAAATCTGATGGTAACTCTTTGAATGTGAATATCACCATCATCATCATCATCATCATCATCATCATCATCATTATTATCAACATCAACATTATCATCACCATTATCGTCATCGTTGTCATCATTATCATCATCAACATCATCGTCAGCATCATCATCAACAACATCATCATCATCATCATCATCAACATCATTGTCATCATTGTTATCATCATCGTTCTTTGTCGTCATCATCAATATCATCATCATCATCAACAATACTGTCATCATCACCATCATCAACAACATTGTTGTCATCATCATTATCATCATTATCATTGTCATCATCTTCATCATCAGTTTCCATGTGAAAAATCCATTCACAAGGTTTTGGTTAGGCCAGCGCTATAGTAGAAAACACTTGCCCAAGGTGCCACACAGTAGGACTGAACCCAGAACCATGTGGTTGTGGAGCTAACTTCTTGCCACACATATTTCACTGTAAATATGTTTCTATTTTGCCCATAAAATATTGGTGCACATTCTGTTTGTTTAACAGTCCAAATATCTTTGCCAAGTGAACTAGCTTGCTACATGAAATAACCATAAATATTCTCATTTCTTTAGGGTTGTAAAAACTGCTTTCTGCTTTTCTTCCAACTCATAAATATGAACAAACACTTTCTCCATAGACAGCTGCCTTACTTATGTTATGTAAAAATCGAGCATTCATCATGAAAAGCTATTGTTTTACAAAACTGTTTGAAAAACTGTCATTTCAGGTATCTTGATTTTAACTGGTAATAAAACTGGATGTTTCTCATACTGGATCTCACCTCAGTGTCAAGTTCTGTATTTTCTTTCTTCTTTTTTCAATCTAATAAGATCCATCTTATATAAGAAACTATGATTATTCAGCTTTTGTATTGCACATTACCAAGTTGAATATTCAGATAGTAGACATGGTTTCTTTTTAAACAAAAATGTTCATGTGTTCTACTACTGGTAAAATATATATATTTAAATAATGGGATTTTTTCCAAATTTTGGCACAAGGCCAGTAAGCTCATGGATGGGGGTGTAAGTCGATTACATTGGCCCCAGTACTCAACTGGTACATAATTTATTGACCCCAAAAAAGATGAAAGGCAAAGTCAACCGCGGCAGAATTTGAACTCCGAAAGTAAGTGCTGCTACGCATTTTGCCCAGTATGCTAATGATTCTGCCACCTTGCTGCCTTAATAATAATAATAATAATAATAATAATAATAATAATAATAATAATAATAATAATAATAATCCTTTCTACTATAGGCACAAGGCCTAGAATTTGTGGGAAGGTGTATGGTCAATAATATCAACCCCAGTACTTCACTGGTACTTATTTTATTGACTTTTAAGGATGAAAGGTAAAGTTCACCTCAGTGGAGCTTGAATTCAGAACATAAAGACAGACGAAATTCCACTAAGCATTTTGCTTGGTGTGCTAACGATTCAGCCAGCTTGCCACCTTAATATATATATATATATTGCCGGTGCCCCTGGGCCGGCTCTTGTGCGGGTGACACATGAGGTTTTTCGAGCGAGATTGTTGCCAGTGCCCCTGGACTGGCTCTTGTGCTGGTGACACATGAAATTTCTTCGAGCGAGATCGTTGCCGGTGCCCCTGAACTGGCTCTTGTGTGGGGTTCTGGGATTTTTCGAGCGGGATCGTTGCTGGTGCCCCTGGGCTGGCTCTTGTGTGGGTGACACATGAGGTTTCTTGAGCGAGATGAGCGTGGCCTTTGCCAGTACTGCCTGACTGGCCTTCGTGCGGGTGACACGTAGAGGCACCCACTACGCTCTCTGAGTGGTTGGCTTTAGGAGGGGCGTCCAGCTGTAGAAGCACTGCCAAATCAGATTGGAGCCTGGTGTAGCCATCTAGTTTCACCAGTCCTCAGTCAAATCGTCCAACCCATGCTAGCATGGAAAGCGGACGTTAAACGACGACGACAATACGTACAGACATATATATATATATATGTATATATATATCGCCTGAATGGCCTTTGTAGGGTTTTCGAGCGTGGCCGTTTTCGTGCGGGTGACACGTAAAAGCACCCACTACACTCTCTGAGTGGTTGGCGTTAGGAAGGGCATCCAGCTGTAGAAACTCTGCCAAATTAGACTGGAGCCTGGTGTTGCCATCCGGTTTCACCAGTCCTCAGTCAAATCGTCCAACCCATGCTAGCATGGAAGGCGGACGTTAAACGATGATGATGATGATTATGATATATATATATATATATATGAAACGCCGGTGTTAAAACGGAGGTAGCTGATGAAGTAGAATGTTCTCTATGTGGCTTGTGTGTTTTCTCGTCTCTGTTTTGTTTGCAATGTCCTGTACCCAGATATGCACCTATACTTACAGGTGGATGTCGGTATGCACATACCTGTACGTATATATGCATATACTCATTTACTATTTGTTTTTATATATATATATATATATATATATATATATATATATATATATATATATATATATATATATATATATACTTGAATAATGAGACATGATTTACAAATTCTTTAATTAAAAATATGTAATTAGAATATTGAATATATAATATCTTTACCTCTGTTATTTTCTGGAAGCTCTTGGCAGGATAAAAAATTGGTTTATGATTCAGTTCATTGAATGAAATGAATGCTAGTAGTTGTGCTTTATAGTGAAACCTTTTTAAAATAAAATTCATTTTCTTTACATCAAAGGAACTATGCTCCTCAATGCTAGAAGACATTTCCATTATTATTCTTCAGAATATATGACTATATAA
Source organism: Octopus bimaculoides (assembly GCF_046866305.1). NCBI lineage: Eukaryota > Metazoa > Mollusca > Cephalopoda > Octopoda > Octopodidae > Octopus > Octopus bimaculoides. The sequence continues at coordinate 48,460,113 of NC_142929.1, read as the reverse complement.
AACATTTTACCAATGTTATGTTCAACATCATTACCAAATATTGTTCTTGCAATCAAGCCACATGCTGGCTAAAAATGACTTACTTTTGTAGTGTCTGCTTTCGTTTACTTTATTATCATTTCTGTTATATGATAAGAATGACACTGAACTTTAGTATAAAAGTTTAATCATTTCTCAAAATGGCTTTTTTGTTTATTATCAGCTCAATCTTTTATAATTATTATGATCTATGTTTTTGAAATTTGCATGTTTGATTATTAAATGTCTTCAGTTTACTAGGTACTGAGCCATCGTTCCCAAGATTTTTGCTAGGACAGTCTTCTTACTTGATAAAGTAAAAGTTAAACTTAAAAAGCTGGCTGTATAATATTGATTTCAAATTCTGACACAAAGCCAGCAATTTTGGGGGAGGAGGAAGATGTAAATCGATTACATCGACCTCCAGTATTCAACTGGTTCTTATTTTATTGACCCCCCCCCCCAAAGGATGAAAGACAAAGTCAACCTTAGCAAGATTTGAACTTGGAACATAAAGCCAGACGAAATGCATGCTAACAATTCTGTCAACTCGCCATCTTAATTAGTTATATATCAACAAATGTCGCATGTACAAATTATTTTTGACGATTGCTTTTCTCAAACAAGTTCTACCAGCTGAAACTGGATTTACTATTGACATTTTCAACTCAGCAATGAGTAATAGTTATGTTATCACTTCAAAAACTTCATTGAAATAGATCTATTTTAATTAGGAGTTGAATTTTTTTTAACCACCACCACCACCACCACCACCATCACTAACAACAACAACAACAACAACAGCATACAGTACGATTGGCACTTAGAACAGATAACAAGAAATATGCACTTAATTGGCACCAGGCATATGAGTCATTGAAACTTAACCTATGTCAACAATAACTAGAGTATAAAATGTAGAGTTTTCATTCTTTTTGCAAAAATTTGTGTGTGTGTGTGTGTGTGTGTGTGTGTGTGTGTGTATAACAATTTATACAAATATATATATATATATATAAAAGACAAAATAGAGTGAAAAAACTACAGAAGGCTTGTGTTATATGGTTAAAGAATATATTTAAATCGTTATGTTAGAAAAATGCTAGAAAATTTTGCATATAGTAACATTGTTATTGGAGAAACGAGCTGCGAATCATTACAGACCTGGATTTTCCGGGCCCCCAAGAGTGCACTGGACCCCACCCGAGACGTGGCACTCTACAGGCACCATATCTGTATCTCCGGACGAGCCAATTCCATGGATGCGGTCCTTTATGAAGAAGAGAGAATGTTAATTTGATTAATATAAATTTAAAACCAGTGGCCTAGCAAATTGAAGATCTGAAGATTCAGAAACATTATATTACATACATATATGTATGTAATATATATATATATATATATATATGTATATATATATATATATATATATATATATATATATATATATATATATATATATATATATATATATATATATATATATATATATATATATGTATGTATATGTATGTATGTGTATGTATATGTATATTTGTGTATGTGTGAGTGTGTGTGTGCGTATATGTGTGTGTGTATATGTGTGTGTGGGTGTGTATATATATATATAGCTACAGAAATTAGGAGGTAAACCTAGCTTGATATTAACATATAGGCAGGAAGACATACACTAGAAAATGGGTAGCACTGCAGGCACGGCCCCTTTATCAAAACTAATAGAAGTGGCTATGCGTATAGGTATATGTGTATGTGTGTGCACATGTAGATGCACCTACATGTTGTTGTCGTTGGTATTGTTCTTGTTGCCGTTGGTCTTCTATTACTAGAGATACTCCTCCTGTATGTATGCACATGCATATCTATTTGCTTGTGAGTGCATGCGTGGATGTGTGTACGTGCATGTGCGTATGTGGATGTGGATATCTATATGGATGTATGCACATGTGTATGTATATATATGTATATATATATATATATATATATGTGTGTATATATGTATATGTGTGGGTATATGTATATGTGGGTGTGTGTGTGCATGTATAAGTATGTGTGCGTGTGTGTACATCTAGTTGTGTGTGTATGTGTGTGTATTTATGTATGTGTATATGTATAGGTGAGTACGTAGGTAGGTATGTAGTTGTGTACATACGGATGTAATGATAGTTGGCCACACAGTTGTGTATGTATGAATAAGTATGGGTATATGTGAGGGGACATAATGTGTATAAGGATATCTGGATATGTATAGATGAGAATGTATTTATCCTCATTGTTACTGTTGTGGCTATAGAATTAAGGGATGTGTGGCTGCGCGCATACATATGTATATACATACACGCACGCATGAGAGTGAGTACGGGGGGGGGGATATACACAGCACACGTGTGTGTGGAGGGGGGGGGCGCAGGCAGGCTAGCATCTTGCCCTGCCAGTGGCTATCCAACCGTAGCTAAGCGTAGGCAGTTTAAAACAATAGTTGCCCAATTGGAAGGAGGAAGCTAACGGTAGTAATCAACCCTCCCCCACTAGCAGCAGAATGGTGGAACCGTTGGAAGAGGCAACAGGATATCTTACACCGCTAAGTTTGAAAGTTTGGCATATTATTGTTGTTGTTGTTGTTGTTGTTGTCACCGTCATCGTCACCTTCACTGTTATTGCTACTAGAACATTAATAACTTGTATAAAATGAACTTCTACATAGAACCTTACAATATATACAGAAATGACACACACACACTCAACAAAACTTCCTTTCTAAAAAACACTTCCAGCTTTCTAGATACGGCTAATAGAGCTGATGCCACAAACAACGTATGTGGCGGAATGTTTGCTTATAAAAACTTGTATATGCACACATGAGAGTAAGGGGACATCCAAGTAAGGCTGTGCACACAACCCACACATATAGATGTGCATTGGAGTGCCTATAGCGACCTATCTATAGTGTTTGTGGGCTTTTTGGGTGCCTTGTATTTTTAAGGGTTTTTGACATATATATTTTTATATTCTTGCATGTCCCACATGCTATACCTTCATTTATGTATTCTTTTTTACTACTATTATTATTTTTTCCTGCTGTACCCTTATTTGTATTTTTATTTTTATTTTTATTTATATTTTGATTTCAATTGTATTTTTTATTTTTATTTCTATCCTATTTTTGCTGTTGTTTTTCTTCTGGTCTCTACCACACTTCTGTTTTTACCTCTTGCTCTATATCTGTCTGTAACCCTTTGTGAATCTCTGAAGAGGCCTAGAGGTTCGGGCATGTAACCCCATTTCAAAATGTCATCCGATAATCACTCCGGAAAGGAATATTCGGATAGAATGGGGCCTGCCAAAACTAGGCCGAAACAGCTGTAAGATTAAACTTCTGTTCATCCTCTAATTCCTTATGTACTTTGTACTTCTATATGTAAACCATGTTGGCAAAATAACATAGTCTGTCATGGACACCTGTGCTTTGGTTCTTTCTTTTTCTTTTCTTCCTTTCTTTTGTCACTTTTGCTATGAATTAAATTAATGAATTCAACGGGATACACCGTCTGCAAGTAGTTGGGTTCAGCATATTATCCTCCATTTTCTAATTGTTACACAAATTTTGGGTAAAACCTCCACTTTTACCCGCTCCCATTGATTGCACCTAGTATAGCACTAATTGGGTACCCTCCCAGCAGTATACTGGATAGATACTATCCCTTAGTGGGTTGTACCCCCAACCCCTAACTCTCTCACGTTATATATATATATATATATATATATATATATATATATATATATATATATATATATATATATATATATATATATTACATACCACAGGAGTGACTGTGTGGTAAGTAGCTTGAAAAGTGTGTCCCCCCCATCGGAGGGGGAGAAGGAGGAGAAAGTTGTGGAGACGGAATCCTCCACGAAACGAAAAAGAAAGGTGAGCAACTCTCGTTGCTCACCAGTAAAAGCTGCGAGAGAAGAGAAGGGTCACTTGGGTGTGCCGATGGAGGCCCCAGCTTCTGCAGAAGAAAGGAAGAAAACAAGAAAAAAGAAAAAAACAGGAGATGGGCGGCGGAGGCCATTGTGGAGCCGACTGTACCCCTAGCCCCTCTGGTGGGAATTGTGCCACCGGAGAGGGAGACTCTGTCAGCGGGAATTGTGCTGCTGACAGAGCAGTGTGAAGTCCCTCCCTCCAAGGATAAAGAGGAGTCTGTCCTTCTGTACCTCAAGAAAGGGACTATAAAAAGGTTCTTGGACAGGGAGTGTGGCCAGGAAAGATCCTTCTCGGCTTGCACGACCAGTTCAACATGGCCTCCTCAGGTATCTACGGAGGTCGTAGCTTGTAGGAAATTGTCAAGAATAAGGTCCAACTTTGACAAGAATGATTCTATCTGCCTCGCCACAGACTCCAACTTGTCAATGCGGACTTGTCTGCAGGCAGCAAGTAAATTGCTTAGGAGCTTTGATGGGGTGAATTGATTAACTTGTGACTGGTTGTTTTGCTTTTAAGTGGCACCTGCATTGACATGGTCACTAAGTACTTGCAAGACATAAAAAAAGGTATGACTCTTATGTCTATAGCTCATATCTAAAGATATGGCATATATATTTTTCATGAATGTAGCAGGTGTGGCTGTGTGGTAAGAAGTTTGCTTCCCAATCATAGGGTTCTGTGTTCAGTTTCACTGCATGGCACTTTGAGCAAGGATCTTCTATTATTGCTTCAGGCCAACCAAAGCCTTGTGAATAGATTCGCTAGATGAATCTAAAAGAAGCCTGTCATATATAAATGTGTGTGTGTGTCTTTGTGTCTGTACTTGCCCCCCACCACCACTTGACAACCGGTGTTGTCAAGTGTATATGTGTATATATATATAAGTGTATATATGTAGATATATATGTATATATTTATGTGTGTCTGTGTTTGTCCCTCCACCATCACTTGACAACTGGTGTTGGTGTGGTTACATCCCTGTAACTTAGGAGCTCAGCAAAAGAGATCAACAGAATAAGAACTAGGTTTAAAAAAAAATTGTTCTGGGTCTGAATTGTTTGACTAAACCCTTTAATGTGGTGCTCCCTCATGTCCAGGTTAAATGACCGAATCAAGTAAAGAATAAAAGATAAATATATTTGCAACAGTGTCAGATCAAAGATGAAGAACCATTATCAGAAGATTAAATATTCTGGAAACTTTAACAGAAGAATAAAAGTCTATCAGATCACCAGGCCTCCAAACTGAAATGCTTTGAAAGCTTCGATAACAAAGAAGAAGGGAAAACAGACTTTGCAGATGAAACTCTTCAATTCTACTCTTATCAAGTCATTGAGTTTTCTCACTAGAATCTTGAAGATTGTTTCAATCAGTCTATAAGATCACTTACGAACAGCAAGTGTAACAATATCAATATAGGGGAAGGGTGGGGCCACTAATAAATTAACTGTAGGAGAAGGGGTGTCGCTAGTAAGTCATCTAGAGACTTGTTGTAATGAATGCACTATTAGTAGATTCAAGGACACTTTTGAAATAAATATATCTCTACTTCAGAATATCCTCATTCTTATGAAAGAGGTGGATAAACAGATTTATCAAGGAAACATTAGAAATATTCAATATTAAAAGTGCAATTTCTCTCCTACAAGAGAGAAATGTACTTTTAATATTGGTTTCAAATTTTGGCACAAGGCTAGTAAGTTTGGGAGAGGGAGTAAGTCAGTTACATTAACCCCAGTGCTCAACTGCTACTTATTTTATCGACCTCAAAAAGATGAAAGGTAAAGTCGACCTCAGTGGAATTTGAACTCAGAATGTAAAGTCGAATGAAATGCCACTAAGCATTTTGCCCAGCATTCTAACAATTCTGTCAGCTAGCCACCTTAAATGTACTTAGAATATTAAAATCAACTTTACTAATTAGATGTATTCAGTGTCTGGACAAAATCCCTCAAGGATGAAATCCCCCAAGGACAAAATCCCCCAAGGACAAAATCCCCCAAGGACAAAATCCCCCAAGGACAAAATCCCCCAAGGACAAAATCCCTTTGAACAAATTTAATGCAGAAATATCAGTAAATGAATATTTGAAATATTTTAACAAAATTTCACTTTCCTAAAATATTCTTGTTGTAAAGAAAGAACAATATCCCAGGGGATATTGGCTGCCAGTGGGGATTTTGTCCAGTGGTATTTTGTCTGGGGGTGGATCTTATCGGGGGGAGGTGTCTGAGGGATTTTGTCCTTGTACCAATGTATTCAGTATTCAAAATAATGATTATAATGACTTTGCCCATGAAATTCCCCAACATCTTATAAATAAGAGCAGTATATAAGGTTAGAATAATGACATTTTGAGTGTGATGAACACAGTACAATGCAGCTAACCATCATTCATGAGTAAATATGGTAGGGTAACATGTACCAAACTTACACAAATTGCTTCAGGTACCTATGTAGTCACAAACAAGTATGTACATCATCTCAATCATTTACTCTTGATCCAGAGAAATATCCAGGATGCGACGGCTGGAGGATGACAAACCTGCACCAACACTTGGCTGGTAATCATTACAATTGAGTAGACTGGAGCAATGTGAAATGATATTCCTTGCTCAAGGACACTATGTACCATCTGCACCAGGAATTGAACCCATGACATTATGATTATGAGCTAAACACCCTAACCTTCATGCCACACATTTGAACACCTAGGATAAGGTTGAGTTTTTATTGCAACTATGATAAATATATTGAAACTTGCATTGATTTCAATATCTTTATCTATTCTTCTGATATTTTTCTTCATGTTTGAGGAAGATTTCTTTCCAAAGAACAAGAATTTGAGAAATTAAGTGTGTTAGAGCTATTCTGAGTTGAAAGAATGAATAAAAGGTGTCAGTAAGTTTAATTGTCATGCTTAACATTATCCAATATGCCATTTTGAGGAAGGCTTTCCAAAGAATGAGGAATTTGGTAAAGTAAATGTGTCAAAGCTAATCTGAGATAGAAAAGCGAATAAAAAGTAAGAGTAAGTAAGTTTACTTGTTATACTTAATATTTTCCATCAACGTTTTTTTTTCATTTATGTATTGATAGAAAGATACTTATGCATAGAAACCAATATTATACAGAAAAAAAAAACAACTTTTAAATGCTGTCAGGTAAATTTCAAAGAATGAAAAGTGAATTAGACAAGTTTAGCCATAAAACATGAACCTAAAAGTGTTCTACGTAAGTAACTATATTGAACTTCATATGTTGTGATAAAGGGTTTGCGGGTTCACTCTTAGCACACATAGTGATTGGCAGTTAGTTCAAACTTGAGATATCACCACCACCAGCACCACCTTGTGTGTGGATTTGGTAGATAGAAACTGAAAGAATTCTGTAGTATATGTATGTGTGTGTGTGTGTGTGTGTGTGTGTGTGTGTGTGTGTGTGTCTTTGTCTCTGTGTTTGCCATCACCCCCATTTGACAACCAGTGTTGGTGTATTAACATCCCTGTAACCTAGAGGTTTAGCAAAATAGACAAATAGACAAATAGAATAAGTACCAGACTTAAAAAATATAAATATTGGGGTTGATCCGTTCAACTAAAATCTTTCAAGACGGTGCCCCAGCATGGCTACAGTCTAGTGACTGGAACAAGTAAACGATAAATGATCACATGACCGTGACTGACCAAGTAATCAGATGTTGTTACACATCTCTGGTCACAATGTGCTTTTTGCATTGTTTCAGCCTTCAAACGAAGCCACCCTACTGGCTAGGCAAGCAGGCCAACATTCCCACCGATTGAAAAGAGAACTGGAGCAACCTGAAAAGAAGTGTTTTGTTCAAGAACACAGCATGCCGCCCAATCAGGGAATTGAACCCACAATCTATCAATCATGAATGCAACAGCCTAACTGCTAGGCTACGTGCCTTCACAGAAGATAAATGATAAAAGATATAAAAGGCTAAAAAAAAATATTGGTTTCAGATTTTGGTAGCAGGCCAGCAGTTTCCAGGGTCTTAGTTGATTACATCAACCCTAGTATGCAACTGGTACTTATTTTATTATCAACTCTGGAAAATGAAAGGCAAGGTAAATCTCGGTAGCATTTGAGATCAGAATGTAAAGATGGACAAAATGCTGTTAAGCATTTTGCCTGACATGCTGGCAACTCTGACAACTCACTGCCTTATACAGAAGGGAAATATTGATTTCAAATTCTGGCACAAGGCTAACAATTTCAGGAGAGAGGTAAGTCAATTACGTCAACCCCAGTGCTCAGCTGGTACTGTTTTATTGGCCCCCAAAAGAATGAAAGGCAAAGTTGTTCTGAAATGCAGCTAAGCATTTTGATCAACATGCTAATGATTCTACCAACTCACTGCTTTATACATAAGAAAATATTAAGATATATGAGCACTGTAGTTTGCTTGAAGCATTGTAATATCAAAGAAGGCAAAAAGAGAGAAAATAGAAAACTTCTGACAATGTGGAAAGTTTAATAAAATCTTTATATTTCAAGTGCATTGCCAGGAGATTTCTGTCTTCTTTCTTTTTACCATCTTCATTAAGATATATCTCGTATCCGAGATTTAAGTTTTTTCTTTGCTGAACGCTTCCTTTATGATGATGGCGTTGATGACTCTGTAGACCAATTCTTGCATAGAAAAGTAGACGGCATTGACTGCATGGTAATGTTGGTGGAGAACCTTTCTCTTCTGTCATTTGATTTCTTCTCTTTCTATTCTGGTGGCTTCAAAATTTTTGGTTCTAGTGGTGATGGAACACTACCGCTTGGTACAGTCTTGAGTTTTTGTTTCAAATGATTTAGGCTCAATTCCATTGGCTTTCAGAGATGCTTTGAGTTGGTCCTTGTATACTTCCATAGGTCATATACAGTGCATAATCATAAATATCAGTAATCATCAAGAATTTAATAATAATTTATGAAATCATTATTAAATTCATCACCACAATCATTCCTCCTCCTCAATTTCACCATCGTCAGCATCCAGTGTTAGTTTATTTATTATCAACTTCTCTCTTTCTATAAAAGTGGGATAGACTAAGACACTCAATAACTTTCTAAAGCAGCTGTATTCTTTTCCATCATTTTGTCTCATTTGCTGCAGCTAAAGTGAGATGAACTCATTAATCACCTCTAATTTGATTGTCTTCTCTTTCTTTATAATCCTTTTAATCTATTGTAAAAGTATTACAGGTTAAATCTAATTTTAAAGGTCAGTTGCTTCCTTTAGACTATCAAACTTTCATTTCTGGATATTGGTGAAATTTACACTAAGACAACCAAAGAAGAACTTTGGAACGGAGAATTTACAGATGTTTATCAAAGAATCTAATGATTGTAAATCTGTTCTTTTCATCCTAAATATGCAAGATCAATACTCAGTAGATATTAATTTTAAAATGCTTTGAAACTAAAGAAGTAGCAATATTGCTGCTGGACAAATTGATCTCGATCAGTTAAAACCATTTAAGAGTACATTAAATGAAGGAATGGTACAAGAACACAAGGAATAATCCAGTTTTTGCAATAGATTTAAAGGCATTATAACATGTGTATGTGTGTGTACATGTGTGTGTGTGTGTGTGTGTGTAGGTTTGTATAACTTTGTTAAACTATACATAAAAATAATCATAAACAAGAGTATGGCAAAGTATTGTTTATTCTGCTTAAATCATTTGCACTGTGAGGGATAGTATAATTGGCCAGCTTAACCCCCCCCCCACTGTCTCTTTTACTGCCTAAATGGAAGCCACCTCTTTGTGGACTGACTTGATAGTTAGCCTGAAGCAACGGTCCCTGTCTACAGTTGATGGGCAGTGCTCTACATTTGTGTGCATGTGTGTATGTGGGCATGCATGCATGTGTGTGTGCTTGAATAAGTGTATTTGGTTAGTATTCCATATAACCAATGTTACTTTGAAGAAATGCTGAAAATGGAAATTGAAAAACAAAAGCAGAAAACAGAAAAATAAACAGAAAATATATATATAGTGATTAAACAGATTCGTTACATAATAAACAAAGTGCTTGAACTGGCTGTCCAGGTACTCTATCATTCTTGTTCAATCCCAGGTCAGTTCGATTAAGCCAACCTATGATCAAAAGTAATCAATCAAACTACGACCAAACCATCATTATTTCAGGAATAGTGTATTTATTTAAGACTACATTATTATGATACCAGCTACCTGCAGCCATTTACACTTGATATTTGAATAATTGCATAATAATTAAGGATAATCTCTCAAGTCAAAGTAAGACAGTTCTGCAATTTCTTACTGAACAACCTGCATAGATGTTTATTCACGGTGGTGAAATGTTTGTCCTGCTCATTATCTCACTCCCTCCATCAAATTGACATTACCTGTACAGGTGCATGGTGTACCACATGCCAGATGTTGGAGTGATCGAAGAGCAACATGAGATGATGTTTGTTGTTCCAGAACACAAACACACTGCCCAGTCTGGGAATCAAACCCACAATCTTGCAATCATGAGTGCAACACCTTACCACTAAGCCACCTTTATCACTAACTGCATAGTAAAATAAGCAAAATACAATACCCACTCAACACAAAATGACACTTGTTTCATTTTTTGAATTTCAAACTGAAATGAAAGACTCTCAACCAGCATTATAATTATATAGGGGTTGGAAGGAGTTGAGGAAAGAAGAAAAGATAGAGGAGAAAAAATATAGGAAAAAAGGTCTGGTCTAGGAACACACGAGGTGGGCATGTATATAGATGTGTTGTTGTTTGTTACTTCTTGAAGCTTAAAATATTATGGGGTGGGGGGCCCAATACAACCAGCGACAGTAGGATAACATCCAAGAAGGGTCAAAGAATTTTCTTACCCTTGCAAGGAACTCTTGCCTTGAGGCCCTGATAGCCCAAATGGTGAAGTTGTGATGTGGAGTCCTTAAAGATGATTCTGACAGTGAGCCCTCTTTCCACTAGAAACAAGGTGTGGGTAATCACCGATATCTTTGTCGGTGTGGTTGTTCCATGGCAGAACACCACAATTTTCTTTACAAATTTAAGCACTACATTTCGGATTGCGATTCTCAAAGTCACTGATGTGAACAAATATTTTCCAGGCTATGCCTTATACTTTTATAGTTACGGGGGTTGAAAATAAGAGAAGCATCATATACATATATGATGCATCATAGAATAAAGACATAAAACACAACAAATACCACAGTCAGTATAATCTAATATTAATCTTATATTTAAGATACATATGAAAATTACAAAATACTCTTTTGGTTTTTTTTTTATTATAGCAAAGTCTTCCCTTACAGTTTTGTCATATGAGAGCTTCCTTGCAATGTCATTTTCTAGAGACAATATATATAACGAATTTAAGCACTCTTTAGTCATGGTAGACAGAAATTTATTCTTCATAAAGGAAAGCATTGAGATATTCTTTTCTGCTTCACAGCTCTTGATAGGCATTGACAAGTATAGCTTAAGTGCAGTGGTAATATTAGGGAACACTTCAATTAATAAATAAGCTGAAGAGCTTCTGTGCATTGCATTTTAGATGGTGTGTTTTCTTCTGTGTTTAATGATTTCCTAAGGTATAAATACTCTTTGAACTGATAACATTTATTAATCTGAGGTTGATATCGTCTTTGTAATGCGATATAAATTTGATACTCTCCTCATCAAATTCTGAATTGTTCACCAGTTCTGATAGAAACTTGAACCTTTTCACAATCTGCTCATATGGCTCCATCCTCTTTCTTAACTGAATTTTCAAGCAGTCATGAAATTGATTTAGAACTTCTATGCTAAATTTTTCAACCCCTTTTAAAGAAGCCTTATCATTTTTTCCATCTGCAAATTTCTTTGTAACAATGTGTTTGGAAACATCAGAATAATTTAAGGTGTTATATTCACATAAACCTTTTGCTACTGATTCATAGTATGCAATCCTGTTGGCTGAATTATCTCACAGTTCTTTAACAAATGAAAGCAGCAAACATGCTAGCAGAAGGTAACCTTCAAATACATCAAAACCAGGGTCTGGTGTTTCTTACTTGTTTTGTTAAAACGCTCCATAACTTCTCCCCAAATGATGTTAAAACAGCATATTCCAATTTTATCAACTTGTGATATAAATTCCTTGCATCTCGCTTACATTTAGGCTTCTCTTCTGAGTCTTCAAACGTTTGTTTGAGAGTTTATAAAATATCCCTATATCCATTTTTAATTTCTCAGACTGCTTCATAGTGTGAAGACCATCTAGTTACACTTAAGCTCTTTAGAGAAAAGGCTAGATTGCCCTGTGTATTTTAAATCCCCCATCTTCAAGGAGATTGAGAAAAAAAAAACATACAGCTGCTACAATATGTCAAAATAGTCAATAACTTCAGGTACAATAGACACTTTTCTCCAACAAGGTTGAGTGAATGGCTTACACATGGTGCATAGTCTGCATGCCTATTAATGGTTTTAAGAAGTGCTTGCAGCCCTTTCTCCAAGCCCTTCATACTGGAAGTACGGATATTTTCAAGTGAAAGCTTATGCTTCCCCAGAGATTGTGTTATTTTGTTGAACAAGGTTGTAGATGAATGGTTTTCTATTGGCAAAAATGCTAAAAATCTCTCACAGGGCTTTCCATTATAACAGTATTGAACCACAATTACCAGCTGGTCACCATGTGTCACGTCAGGTGTGAGTAGGGATATGGTGTGGGAACTAAGAACACTGGTGTTCCTCACTGCCACAGGCTCAACCACGAAACTGTCAGAGATCAGCCAATACTTTGACAGTTTGCTTTTCTCAGCTTGACAAGCAGTGGAGCCTGAGCTGGCATTTGAACACACCAAGTTGCTGCTGGAGAAGGAGTCACAGCATGTGGCATCCCAGATGAGGTGCCTACCATCACGGAATGGGAAAAGTGTCATACCATCAGGCTTTTTACTGTCCCCTCAGTCTAGTCCCGCTGGCTTAAGCAGGTAAGGGAAACCTGTAGCATCTAGGCCATACTTCTTGAGGAAAGCTGGCAATGCAGTAAATTAAGCATTTATTTTCTAATCATATTATGATTAAATTACGCAAAGATCATAAGTTTAACTGTAAATTAGAGCATACATTTTAAATTGATAGTTATCATTTATCTTGCTCATCATTAGCATTTAGGAAACATATTCAGCAGATGCCTGATCTTTAACACAGGAATGCTTTCTGCTGTAAGTATTGTCAGAATTGGTTTCATGCAGATTTTGCTACTCCCTAACAAGCAAGATATTATCTAATGTCAATTAATGCATAATTAATGCTTCTTCATAACATTCCAAATTTAGAATTACAGCACTTTAATATAAAAGTGCTATATCATCATTGATGGCAAATTGTTGTGGGGAAACGGTGTGAACTGAGTTAAAATCTAAGGGTACGGATATTTCATACAGTCTCCTAATAACATTGGAGAAAGCATAAATGCTACAACAGTATGCATTCCTCCAGTTGTTGAAATTAATACAGCTGGTATCTGTTTGATGGATTATTCTACTCATAAAGGACCAAGTAATTTAACACTTATCATTCAGGTGCATATATTGCAACACTGTCAGTGTCTGTGTCTGAGTGTGTGTGTTATTTCTTTACTACCCACAAGGGGCTACACACAGAGGGGACAAACAAGGACAGACAAACGGATTAAATCGGTTATATCGACCCCAGTGCGTAACTGGTACTTATTTAATCGACCCCAAAAGGTTGAAAGGCAAAGTCGACCTCGGCGGAATTTGAACTCAGAACGTAGCGGGCAGACGAAATACCGTCTGAGTGTGTGTGTGTGTGTGTGTGTGTGTGCATGCATGTATGTGTGTGCATGTATGTGTGTGTGCATGCATGTATGTGTGTGTGCATGCATGTGTGTGTGTGCATGCATGCATGTGTGTGCATGCATGTGTGTGTGTGTGTGTGCATGCATGCATGTGTGTGTGCATGCATGTGTGTGTGCATGCATGTGTGTGTGTGCGTGTTTGTGTCTGTGTGTGCGTGTGTGCGTGCATGTGTGTATGTGTGTGTGCATGCATGTGTGTGTGCATGCATGTGTGTGTGTGCATGCATGTGTGCATGCATGTGTGCATGCATGTGTGCATGCATGTGTGCATGCATGCATGTGTGTGTGTGCATGCATGTGTGTGTGTGTGTGTGTGTGTGTGTGAGAGAGAGAGAGAGAGAGAGAGAGAGACAAAAAATGAAAGAGTCTGTCACTGGCAGTGAGAGTTCTATATTTCTTTAAAATCTTGAAATAAGCAATGGTTATTTGCTGCAGTTTATCATCTATCTTAAGGAATATCATTGCTGTGTAGTTCTGAAACTGGATTAATCTCTGTCAAGTGTACTGCTACTACATGTCATAGCATGATTTTAAGTTTCTCGTGTAACATTCCATAAGTGCAAGTTTTAAGGATGTCTCGTACCTCTGAGAAATGTACTAATTCATGCCTGGTCAGTGAACTAATTGCAAAGGAATTTGCTTTTTGTTTAGCCCAGGTCAACCCTGACAAGTTAGACCTATGACCAAAAGTATTCCAGCTTTGGCTGTCACATCTTTTACCCAGGTAAAGTGCACCCATAACCATATTATACAATGTGTGTGGTTATGCTAAGATATCATGGTGGAGTTTGAAGGAGATTTGGCTATTGTTTGTAGCAGGCCTAATGGCCATGAAAAACTCCTTCATAGCCAAGCAAAGGTATTTGTCATTTTCCACTTTAACAATTAAAATGTATGTATGTATGTATGTATGTATGTATGTGTGTATGTATGGATGTATGTATGTATGTGTGTATGTATGTGTGTATGCATATATCATGTGTGTATGTATGTATGTAATTATGTATGCATCTATCTATTTATGCATGTATTATGTATGTATGTATGTATGTATGTGTGTATGTATGTATGAATGTATGTATGCATGTATGTATGTATGTATGCATGTGTGTATGTATATATCATGTGTGTATGTATGTATGTAATTATGTATGCATCTATCTATTTATGCATGTATTATGTATGTATGTATGTATGTATGTATGTATGTATGTGTGTATGTATATATCATGTGTGTATGTATGTATGTATGCATGTATGTATTATGTATGTATCTATGGGTGTATGTATGTATGCATGCATGCATGTATGTATGTATGTGTGTGTGTGTATGTATGTGTGTATGTATGTGTGTATGTATGTATGTATGTGTGTAGATATGTATGCATGCATGCATTTATGTATGTATGTATGCATGTATGTATGTATGTATGTATGTATGTATGTATGTATGTATGCATGCATGTATGTACAATAACAGGTAAGAGTCAGGATTCCTCAAAAACAATCATGGAAAATTATTCATGGCATATATTACATGTAAGTTATTTTAATTTCCAAGCAGATATCAAGAAGTATATTTTCACTAGACACTGAATTTGATATTTTTGTTTCTAATTTTATTCAGTACATAAAGGGACATTAAATAATAAATGTTAAAAGTAGCAAAGAATTATAAGAAGAAAGTCCAGTCGACTAATTTATGATGAAATATCTTAAGCTGTTGATTCATTCTACTCAGTTCTATTCAGCACATGTTTCAAGTGCTGTGAATATAAATAAAGTGTAAGTAAGGACGTTAATAGCTTTGCTAAATATCTATGTTTATTGTGTGTGGTTTATGCTCTAGTTATCTTTACTCTGTATATAATTATAGTGCTGACAGTTGTGTAGCTGTTGTTTTATAGCCCCAGGTCAAATGGCTGAGATTTAGCAGACACACTTATGATTAAAAGCATTTCAGTTGCAACCATGCCATCTCCATAGAGGTATGTAAGGAGGGAGCAGTGAATGAATGAGATGAGGAGAAATGACAGGAAGGCATGCTAATGATGATGTTTAGGGCAGGTACTGGTAAAAAAAAGAAAAGGGCAAGAGCAGGTGTTTGTTGGGTAGCAATATAAATGGGGTAGGAAGGTGGTGAGCTGGCAAAAATGTTAGCACGCCGGGTGAAATGCTTAGTGGTATTTCGTCTGTCTTTACGTTCTGAGTTCAAATTCCACCAAGGTTGACTTTGCCTTTCATCCTTTCAGGGTCGATAAATTAAGTACCAGTTGCATACTGGGATTGGTCTAATCGACTGACTCCCTACCCCAAAATTTCAGGCCTTGTGCCTAGAGTAGAAAACAATATAGATGGGGTAGGCGATATGCAGGACTAACATAAGAAGGGTGAAGCTAGAGGTGTATTGAGAAGGTAAGGAAAGGGATGGTCCAAATGCAGCCCCTTATATATTTAGGCCAAGAGAAGAATGTTGAGTGGGGGTTAAATGAAGAAAAGAAGATGATAAACATAGATAACAGATGGTAGGAGGGTATGAGGGATGAGGAAGAGGAAGGATTCAAAGTGGTAGGATAAAGTCAGTTTTGTAAGGCAAGTGTGTGTGTGTGTGTGTGTGTGTGTGTGTGTGCACCTATATACACATGCATGCACTCATGTATGTATGTATGTAGGTAGGTAGGTAGGTAGGTAGGTAGATAGGTAGGTAGGTAGGTAAGTAAGTAGGTAGGTAGGTAGGTAGGTAAGTAGGTAGGTAGGTAGGTAAGTAGGTAGGTAGGTAGGTGGGTAGGTAGGTAGGTAAGTATTAATGTTTTATTTTTATGTTGAGTTATATTAAAACCAGTTTACATTAAATTGAAGGATTACTCTTTGCTTTCTTTAGCAAAGCAGGTCAAAACTTCAAAGTCACTGTCAACAGTATTCTTCTTAAAGATTAGCATGTGTGTGTGTGACTAGATGAATAGATAGACAATAATAAATATGTGCACAAACATGTGTGTGTGTATGTGTATACACACAGACACACACACACACACACACACACACGCACACACACACATATCATAATGTAGGAGTTGTAAAGTATACAATAATATCTGATAAAGAATTCCCTATACTGAGTGATCAGGATTCAGATACATCTGTTATATATACATTTTTAAACAGCCAAGGATGAAACTCAGGTTGGTCTGTCATATATAACATACATACATACATACATACATATATACATACATATATATAAAAGGCAGACTGTATGACGCATGCGTACGAACAACCATGCTACATGGCAGTGAAACATGGGCTGTAACTGCTGAGGACATACGTAAGCTCGCAAGGAATGAAGCCAGTATGCTCCGTTGGATGTGTAATGTCAATGTGAATACCCGTCAGAGTGTAAGTATCTTGAGAGAAAAGCTGAACATTAGAAGCATCAGTTGTGGCGTGCAAGAGAGACGATTGCGCTGGTATGGACATGTGGTGAGAATGGAGGAGGATAGCTGCGTGAAAAAGTGCCACACCCTAACAGTTGAGGGAACCCGTGGAACGGGTAGGCCCAGGAAGACCTGGGCTGAGGTGGTGAGGCAAGACCTTCGTACATTGGGCCTCACCGAGGCGATGACTACTGACCGAGACCTTTGGAAATGTGCTGTGCGTGAGAAGACCCGACAAGCCAAGTAAGATCGTTGCCAGTGCCGCTGGACTGGTTCTTGTGCGGGTGGCACATGAGATGCACCATTTTGAGCGTGGCCGTTGCCAGTACCGCCTGACTGGCTCCCGTAGGATTTTCGAGCGAGATCGTTGCCAGTGCCCCTGGACTGGCTTGTGCGGGTGGCACATAAAAGACACCATTTCGAGCGTGGCCGTTTTCGTGCGGGTGACACGTAAAAGCACCCACTACACTCTCTGAGTGGTTGGCGTTAGGAAGGGCATCCAGCTGTAGAAACTCTGCCAAATCAGACTGGAGCCTGGTGTTGCCATCCGGTTTCACCAGTCCTCAGTCAAATCGTCCAACCCATGCTAGCATGGAAAGCGGACGTTAAACGATGATGATGATGATGATGATATATATATATATATATATATATATATATATATATATATTTATATATATATATATATATATATATATGTAAGAACGACCGTGCAAACTCAAAAAGGAGAAATGGTGACGAATGGAAATAAGAGAGGACTCCTTTTATTTAAACGTGTCACACGGTCGAACACAAAATATATATATCAAAGAATGATATACAAATATGTTATACTACGATAACATATGTGAATTCGTAAATACCAGTAATGAAGACTATAGAAGGCAACCGTATGAAATGAATAACAGAGATATTTATTATGGCGTTAAAGATGTATGTGTATGTGAGAGTGTGAATGCGACATATAAGAACATAATCAAAGACAGGCCGTCGTACAAAGAAAAGTATGTATGTGAGGGATACATGTATGTGTATGTGAGATATTACAGCAGATAGAAAGAGTCAGTAACACGTGAGCATTTATACCAGTTCTTGAGTACACATTAGTATGAGTCTGTATGTGAAGGGAGTTGAGGCTGTGAGTGTGGCAGAGCGATCACTAGTTGTGATGTGGTGGCTTCCATGCCGGCCGTGATTCTTGTTATACAGATGTTCGTCGTTCGTCGCTGGCTGAAATCTCTTGTCTGTTTATTATCGTGGTGAAGCTAAGTCACCTAACAGAATCGAAGAGAGAGATGTGCCACGGTGGTTTAGTTTGGCGTACATAGTAAGTCGTGTTGACGCTGGTGGTGAAGAGGCTGCTTGGTAGTAATCGTAGTATCGTGTTGGTCATGACGATGATGCTGGTTAGTAGTCGTAGACTCATATTGCTGATGTGGCGGCGTTGTTGGTGGTCATCGTTGGACAAAGCTGTTGATGTGTCGCTGGCTGCCGCTGCTGCTGCTGTTGTGTGGTACACGGAATAGATCTCAAAGAGAAACTGAACCGAGACAAATTTGCTGGTTATGAGTTGCTCTATTTAAAGCGTTCAGGGGGCTCCAAGACGGTAGTAGAAAAACACTATCACGTGACCTTATTAAGGGCTGTGATTGGTCAGTTTGCGTTCTGGCGGGAATGGTTTGAAGAAGTTGCCGATTCGAATAATGATCAGTCACGTGATGACAAGGTTGATGTTTTCCGCTACGCTCGCGCTTGTTTATATTTAAATGAGAAGAATGGCGATAGCAGTTTTGTATCTAATGGCGATAGGTAGTTTCACTACATATATATATATATATATATATATATATATATATATATATATATATAAACCACTTGGTTCCGGGTTCAGTCCCACTGCATGGCACCTTGGGCAAGTGTCTTCTACTATAGCCTCGGGCTGACCAAAGCCTTGTGAGGGGATTTGGTTGACGGAAATTGAAAGAAGCCCAGTGTATGTGTGTGTGTGTGTGTGTGTGCTTGTGTGTGTATGTATATCTTTGTGCGTCTGTGTTTGTCCCTCGACCCTTGCTTGACAACTGATGTTGGTGTTGTTTACTTCCCTGTAACTTAGCGGTTCAGCATAAGAGGCCGATAGTATAAGTACTAGGCTTACAAAGAATAAGTCCTGGGGTCAATTTGTTTGACTAAAGGTGGTGGTCCAGCATGGCTGAAACAAATAAAAGAATAAAAGAATAAAAAAATATATGCAGCAAGAGAAAGAGACACAGACAGACAGACATACAGACAGATAGCTAGTGGGAGAGAGAGAGCATGTGCAGATAAAATTGCATCTAATGATGTTAAGTAACAGGCTTATACAATTCTAGTGGAACAACTCTACAATTATGTTTAAATCATAAATTCCATGCTCTAAAATGTTATCACATTTTTCCATAGATAATTTGTGTGTGTGTGTGTGTATGTGTGTGTGTGTGTGTGTGCATGTGTGTGTGCGTGCATGCGTGCATGCATATGTGTGCATGCAGGCATGTGTGTGTGTATGCATTATTACCTGGTAGCAAGCTGGCAGAATCATTAGTGCATTGAAAAAACTGTGGAGTCACTTTTTTTTACGTTCTGGGTTCAAATCCCAGCGATGTGAATTTTACCTTTTATTTTTTGAGGTTAATAAAAAAGTATTAGGATGAATGTAACCGACAGCCCATATCCAATAAAACTGCTGGCCTAGTGCCAAAATTCTCGTTTTTACTCAGAAATTAGAAAGAGCCAAGATCAGAAAGAATCATGATTTTTGTTTCTCTCTCTCATACACACACATGACAGAAGTAAATAGACACCCTTATAATCATTAAAATTTATTTAAATCTGAAATCATACATTCAAATTATTTATTAATTGCTATAATGTGAATATTTAATATTTAGTAGACATGCCCTTTGCATTTTTCAATGCAAGGACCCTATTAGGCATGTTAACTTTCCACATTTTGAAATGTTATGTTGTGATATAATTTTAAATATGGAATTCTTTTAATCTGACTAGCAAGTTTAATATCTGCATTAATTTAAAATTGTATATATATTAATACAGACATATAAATAATTTATCATTTATTATAAAATATAATAAAATGAATTATTTATACATGTTTGTTAAGCTGTGAAACAATTGTTGCTAAATGTGAATATCCATTGATAAAATAAATTTTATCATTCTATATTTCTCTATTTATAATTATATATATGTACACAGACGTAACAGAAATAAATAGACACCCTTATAATCATTAGAATTTATTTAAATTTGAAATTATACATTGAAATTCTTAATTAATTGTTATAATGTGAATATTTAATACTTAGTAGACATGCCCTTCGCATTTTTCAATGCAAGGACCCTATTAGGCATGCTACTGATCAGATGATGAATATTCTCTTGCAGAGTTTCTTGCCAAGTTTCATACAGTAATCTCAAAAGATCTGGCTTTGAAGATGCTTTCTTGTTCTTTTAATGAAATGTCCTGTCCATTATGCCCCAGAGGTGTTCAATAGGGTTCATATCTAGTAATTGGCTTGGCCATGGAAGCTTTTTAATGCCATTCTCATCCAACAAATCTTGGGTCATTTTAGCTGTGTGACAGATCAATAAAAAGTCTTCTTTAATCATAAATAAAGAGTCTTCTTTAATCACTTCACCACTGGAAAAGATTGGAAGAAGTCTTTTCTGCAATATGAGCACATATTTATCTGAGTTTACGTTTCCCTCACACTCCACAAGCTCTGATCAACCATTGCTCCAAATTGCTCCCCAGACCATCACAGAATAACTGCTGTGTTTCATTGTTGGCTGCAATCTTTTCACATCAAATTCATGATCACAGAGTCTTCAGATCCACACTCAACCACTGTCAGAAAATGCAACAAATCTGAACTCATCAGAGAATATGACTGTGTCCCAAAATGCTAGTGGCCTCTCCATCATCTCACTGGCCCAGTCTTTTCTCTGCTTGATGTTGGCTGGTCAAAGAAGTGGCTTCCTTCTTGCTGCTCTGCCATTGTAACCAAGTTTGTGGAGATACCTGACAGTTGTTCTGAGACTGACATCAACATGTTCTGTTATGTCAGAAGCCTTGCAACAAGGATTATCCTCCCCATTTTCTCTTGACAAAGAGAAGGGTCCTGTCAGAGGGCCCTGGTTGATCTGGGAAAGGTAATATGGATTCCTTCCCTTCTCTGGTGAATTGCACAACCACTCTATTAGCTGCAGAAAATGGGATCCCAAGGTTTTCTGCAATTTTACAATATGGCCTCTTTGAAATTCAGACTGTTCCAAGGCTTTTTTGGTACATGGTATGATTAAACAGTCGCATCCAGTACTTGAAACATAAAAATATCAATAAAAAATATAAACCTTTACAAGTTAGAATAAACATGAAATGATGTTTTATGGTGTGTCTATTTACTTCTGTCATGTCTGTGTACTTATACATACATACATATATCTTTGGTCTTTTATCTGTTTCAGTCATTAGACTGTGGCCATGCTTTAGTCAATTGCATTGACCTCAGCACTTAATTGTTTTTTTTAAACCTGGTCTCTTTAGCTCACCCGCTAAATTATGGGGACAACCAACAATGGTTGTCAAGTGGTGTTAGGGAACAAACACAGACACGCATACATGCATGCACACACACACACACACACATACGATGGGCTTGTTTCAGTTCCCATCTTCCAAATCTATTCACAAGGCTTTGATTGGCCTAAGGCTATGGAAGACACTTTCCCAAGGTGACATGCTGTAGAACTGAATCCAGAACCATATGGTTGGGAAGCAAACTTCTTACCACATAGCCATGCCTGCACCTAAAAGCCACACCTATTCCTCTTCCAATAGGTTTATGCATGTATAGTAGAATGAAAGATTGAAGTATATGTCTGTTCGTATATACTGAATTCTCAATATCTTTTCATTTCCATGTTAACATTACCAAACTGATGTATATGTAGATGTGAATGAACAGCAGTTATTTTTACTTAATTTTAATTGTTTTTGATTTTTTTAATGGGTAAGCTAAGTGATTTGAGAAGTCTTTGAAATCTGAAAAATTTATGGCATTAGGCTTTTTTGATAATAATAATATAAAAAAACAAATCAGGCAAGACATTTAAAAGAAAATACATGACCACAAAAGTATTTCATTATGGATGGCGTTTTAAATGTTTTTGTTTAGTGATGCATAAACTCAGGCTTGCTTATTTCAAATGACATATAAAATTGCTTTGATATATATGTTGGAGAAATATTAGTAGGTTGATATCAACTAAAAGTAAAAATTTATTTATCATCATCATTATCATTTTTAATGCTCACTTTTTATGCTTGCATGGGTCAGATGGAGTTATTCAAGGCAGATTTTCTACAATTGGATGCTCCTCCTCCTGTCGCCAGTTCTCACCTGTTTTCAAGTAAGGTAGTTGTTCTCAGAGTGGTTAGCATTAGGAAGGGCATCCAGCCATAGAAACCATGCCAAATCAGACTGGAGTTTGGTGCAGTCCCTCAGCTTTCCAGCCCTGGTCAAACCATCCAACCCCTGCCAGCATGGAGAATGGACGTTAAATGATGATGATGTAATGCAAAGCGGTATCAAAAAATTTCCAGACTTTAAACAGATAATCCTGAAAGGAACTGGCCTCATTTGAAAGTTATAACAATTATAGGAAGCTCCGTGGTGTATAACAGCATCCCATAGTCTGGTTGATACAGGATATACATACATATATATATATATATATATATATATATATATATATACATGAATACATATATACATACATGCATACATACAAGTAATTATTGGGGCCCTGGGATATGGACAAGGTGGCATCAAAAAATTCCCATATTAGTTCTATAGTACGCCGACAGATGGCAGCACATGGTTGCATCTGCAGTGGGAGCTAGCAGTGTGTGTGTGTGTGTGTGTGCGCGCGCATGCATATGTTTGAATGTACAAGGGTTGGACAAATTAATGGAAACACCTAGCATCATAGTATCATAATTTTGAAATGTCTATAAGGCTGTCAAAAGCTTGTTTATTTTTATGTTTTTTGATTTATTATTAGTGTTGCTTAATGTTTTGCTAAAATTGCTGTTTCTTTTCAGATATCATCAGAAGAAGGTAATTAAAATTCATTAAAATGACAGATCTATCAGACTTTCAAAGAGGTCAAATTGTTGGTGCTTGTATGGCAGATGCTAGTGTAATGAAAACAGCTGAAATGATTGGTGTATCAAGAAGTACTGCCTTGAAAGTAATGACAGCCTTTGAGAAGGAAAGAAAAACCTCCTCATCAAAACAAAACTCCAGAAGGAAACCAAAAATTTCAGATAGGGACCATCGGATTCTTATGTAAATTGTTAGAAAGGATCACAAAAGTACAGCTCCCAAAGTTACTGCAGAGCTTAATGATCACCTTGAGAACCCAGTTTCCACAAAAACTGTTCACCGGGAGCTGCACAAAGCCAAATTTCATGGGAGGGTTGCAATCAGAAAACCACCACTTTCAAAAACAAACATTGCAAAACGTTTACAGTGGAGTAAAAACCTACAAAATTGGTCCCTAGGGCAGAGGAAGAATATTATTTTCTTTACCTCATTTCCAACCACCAGCCAAGTATACATGTGGAGACAGTAAAAAAAAAGCATTTGACCCAGACTGCCTTCTTCCAACTGTTAAACATGGAGGAGGATCTGTGATGATCTGGGTGGGGGCTATATCTTGGAAATCCACTGGTCCAATGGTTTCCTTTCATGGCAGAATTAATAGTCAAGATTATTTAAATATTTTATCTGATCAAATTCATCCTATGGTTGTGGAACTGTTTCCGGAGGGAAATGAAATCTTTCAGGATGATAATTCACCCAATTCATACAGCTAAAGTTGTTACTGAGTGGCATGAGGAACATTCTACTGAAGTTGAACATCTTATCTGACCACCACAGTCCTCATATCTCAATATTATTGTACATTTATGGTGCATTTTAGAAAAACAAGTTAGGAGTCGATATCCTCCACCATCATCACTGCAAGAACTGGAGACTGTTTTAGCTGAAGAATGGACAAAAATTCCTTTGGAAACAATTCAAACTTTGTACGAGTCCATACCTTGTAGAAGTCAAGCTGTAATTACTGCTAAAAGCTGTCCCACCCCATATTAAAATAAATTTGTTTTAAATTTTAAATTGTTTCCATTATTTTGTCCAACCCCTATATGTATTGTGCTAAATGGATTAGGGATGGCCTGAAAGGGTTTTGAAAAAATTGTTTTTCGTATAATTTGTGGCATGTGTGTGCTTTGATTTTTGGGAAAGGAATATGCTATTTTGGGAGATGCTTCAGATGCCATGATATCAAAAATTGTCAAAGTGTAGTAGAACGGTTTGGGCATGAAACGGTGAAACTGTTTTTACGTTTTCTGACTTATGGCACTTTTGCATAATAGCGACGATATATATATATATATATATATATATATATATATATATATATATATATATATATATATATATATATATATATATATATATATATATATATATATATATATACGTGTGTGGGTGTGTGTGTCTAATATGCTTCAAAGACTTACTACTTAGCTTTAACTTCTTAGCTTCTGTTTAATGATACTTTATAACATTGTTAAGTATACTTGTCTCCTTTAAATAATGTCATTAGCCTCTTGCTATGTCTTCTCATTATATTTGTTGGCATCCTTTATATTCCATAACTAGTGAAATATTTGTTTGTTCAGTTTATGACTTCCTGACTCCTCTGTCCTTTGTCTATATTTTCTGAACATATCTTTTATTATTTCATATTTTAATGTAAGTGTGTGTGTGTGTGTGTGTGTGTGTGTGTGTATGTATATATATATATATATATATATATATATATATATATATATATATATATATATATATATATATACACACACACGCACACACACGCACACACACACATATATGTATATATATCATCATCATCATCGTTTAACGTCCGCTTTCCATGCTAGCATGGGTTGGACGATTTGACTGAGGACTGGTGAAACCGGATGGCAACACCAGGCTCCAATCTAAATTTGGCAGAGTTTCTACAGCTGGATGAACTTCCTAATGCCAACCACTCAGAGAGTGTAGTAGGTGCTTTTACGTGTCACCTGCACGAAGGCCAGTCAGGCGATACTGGCAACGGCCACGCTCGAAATGGTATCTTTTATGTGCCACACGCACAAGCCAGTCCAGGGGCACTGGCAACGATCTCGCTCAAAAATCCTACGGAAGCCAGTCAGGCGGTACTGGCAACGGCCACGCTCAAAATGGTGCATCTCATGTGCCACCCACACAAGAACCAGTCCAGGGGCACTGGCAACGATCTTACTTGGCTTGCCGGGTCTTCTCACGCACAGCACATTTCCAAAGGTCTCGGTCAGTAGTCATCGCCTCGGTGAGGCCCACTGTACGAAGGTCTTGCCTCACCACCTCAGCCCAGGTCTTCCTGGGCCTACCTCTTCCACGGGTTCCCTCAACTGTTAGGGTGTGGCACTCTTTCAGGCAGCTATCCTCATCCATTCTCACCACATGTCCATACCAGCGCACCACAACTGATGCTTCTAATGTTCAGCTTTTCTCTCAAGATACTTACACTCTGACGGGTATTCACATTGACATTACACATCCAAAGGAGCATACTGGCTTCATTCCTTGCGAGCTTACGTATGTCCTCAGCAGTTACAGCCCATGTTTCACTGCCATGTAGCATGGCTGTTCGTACGCATGCGTCATACAGTCTGCCTTTTACTCTGAGTGAGAGTCCCTTTGTCGCCAGCAGGGGTAAGAGCTCTCTAAACTTTGCCCAGGCTATTCTTATTCTAGCAGCTACACTTTCAGCGCACCTACCCCCACTACTAACTTGGTCGCCCAGATAGCGGAAGCTATCGACTACCTCTAGTTTTTCACCCTGGAATGAGATAGAAGTTGTTTCCTGTTTGTTTACAGTTTTTATTGCACCTGAACATCTGCCACAAACAAAAACTAACTTCCTAGTTAACCTGCCTTTGATGTTGCTGCACCTCTTATGTGTCCATAGCATACACCGGGTACATCTTATAGAGTTACTACCTACTCCTTTTCTACATACTGAGCAGGGCCATCTACCTGAAGGGGTTTGTGTTTTATCTACCTTCCTACTTATTAGGATTTTGGTTTTAGCTAGGTTGACACTAAGGCCCTTCAATTCTAGACCTTGCTTCCACACCTGAAACTTCTCCTCTAGTTCTGATAGTGACTCCACAATCAGGGCAAGGTCATCAGCATAGAGGAGCTCCCAGGGGCAACCTGTCTTGAACTCCTCTGTGATAAATAAGAGGGGGCTGAGGACGGAACCTTGGTGGACCCCTATCTCTACCCGGAATTCATTGCAGTACTCATTTCCAACCCTCACCTTACTGGCAGCATCTCTGTACATGGCTCGCACAGCTCTCACTAACCATTCTTCTATCCCAGGTTTCCTCATTGACCACCAGATAAGGGATCGGGGGACCCTGTCAAAGGCTTTCTCTATGTCAACGAAAGCCAGGTACAGAGGTTTATCCTTGGCTAGGTATTTCTCCTGCAGCTGTCTTACTAGAAATAAGGCATCAGTAGTGCTTTTACCTGGCACGAACCCAAACTGCATCTCATCTAAATTGATTCGCTCCCTAATTAGTTAGGCTATGACCCTCTCTGTAACTTTCATAACCTGATCTAACAGCTTGATGCCTCTGTAATTATTTGTATCTAAAGCGTCACCTTTACCTTTGTAGCAGTTGACTATGACGCTGCTACACCAGTCATTGGGTATGACTCCTTCGTGTATCACCTGGTTCGTAATACGGGTGACTAGGCTATAGCCAACACTGCCAGATATTTTGAGCATCTCTGCAGTGATTCCTGATGGGCCGGAGGCTTTCCCTGTCTTCATATTCTTAATTGCTTTATCTACCCTGGTACTATCAACTCGGATAGCTGGTCCCTCTATTGGGTCGACATACGGCAGGCTCTCTTCCTCCCATTCATTCTCTTTATTAAGCAATCTATCGTAGTGGCATCTCCAGACCTCTTTCTTTGCATCCTCATTTAGTGCAAGCGTACCATCATCCATGCGAACACATTTCTCTCCTACGACATCACTATTCTCTCTCCTACACTGTCTTGCAACACGAAATACCTCGAGTCTTTGGTCCTCACGGCGCAGAACATTGGCAAATCTTTTCTTATCTGCTTCCCCTCTGGCTAAATAAACCTGTCGCCTAGCCTCCCTTCTGGCACATTGGTACAATTCCCTGCTACCACCATTCTTCCAGTCCTTCCAAGCCTGTTTCTTTTGTCTAATAGCCCTGTCTACCTCCTTGTTCCACCACCACGTTACTCTGGGTTGAGAGGGGACCTTACACCACCCACAGATCTGGTCGGTGGCTTTCAACAGGTTGTCCCGCAGAAATCTCCAATTGTCTTCCACGTTATATGATGCTATATCTCCTTCTATTTCGTTAAATGCTTCAAGTAACTTATCTCTAAGTCTCTGTCCATTTGCAGGGTCTTTAAGCTTCCACACCCTTCTCCTCCAAGCCAGTCTAATTCTGGGCTCCCATTTTGCCTTGATCCCAAAGTCGCTAAATACTAATCTATGTTGTGGGGTACATTCTTCGCCAGGGTAGGTTTTGGCATTTATAAGCCGCCCTCTTTCCCTATTTCTGGCGAGGATGTAGTCGATTTGGCTAGAGTGTCTGCCGGAGCGGTAGGTGACTAGGTGACTGGCAGGTTTCCTGAAGTTGGTATTGCAGACCATAAGATCGGTTGCATCACGGAACTCCAGCAGTCTGGTTCCCTCCTCGTTGCGGGAACCGAAGCCATAGCCTCCATGTATGCCATGGAAGCCTCCAGCACGACGTCCGACATGACCATTGAAGTCACCAGCTACAAAGAGAAGGTCCCTGTCACTCGTCGACGAGGTAGTTTGCAAGAGGGTGTCATAGAATTGGTCTTTCAGACCATCTGGTAGCCCCGGTTGAGGTGCATAGGCTGAGATGACAGTAGCTAATCTATGATGAAGCACTAATCTAATCTTAAGTACTCTGTCACTTACTCTAACGACCTCGATTACCTTATCCACCCATTTCTCCGCTAGAAGTATTCCTATGCTCCCAACCCCGTCAGTGTTCCCTGCCCAGAAAATCTTGTACCTGTGTCTTTGCCTGTGAGGAACCTCGCAGAACCTCCTCTCCATCTTACTTCCTGGATGCAGCACATATCTACGCGTCTCCGTTCAAGCATCTCAACAATTTCACCAGATCTACCTTTCAGCGTGCCGACGTTGAGAGTGCCAATCCTAACAGTATGGATGTTGGGGGTGTGGGCCTGTAGCCTGGGAAGGGAAAAAGCAGTGTTGTGTACCTGAAAAGAAAACTTGCAATTGGAAGAATTCATAAGCAAAACAGTACCTACAACCTGCAAACATTACTCAAACTTTATGCGCTACCCAAAGGTAGGGGAGAGGATGGCCAAGGCCACTAGATGGGTTCCGGGAGACAGCCGAGGATGACAGGATGACAGAGGAATGAACTTCCGGTGGAGGGGGTGGGAGGGCGGTTGTACCATCAGCCAGGAGATAGGCCTCTTAATCGTAGATTTTAAATATTTGAGAGACAACAATGCATAAATCGTAATTTACACATACACACACACACACACACATATGTATTTATGTGTGCGAGTGTGTGGATATGCAGGTGAATGTGTGTGTGTGTGTGGATATGCAGGTGAATATGTGTGTGTGTGTGTACTTAGGTTGGACAGAATGGGATATAAAGTTGATGATAGTTTTATGGCTTTCTGGTGCGCTCTGATTTTTGTTGCTTTTTGTCTTGTTTAATTGATAAAATAACTTCTTGATTTTGATGACCTTTAATGTCAACACAATGCTACAGCATGTCTTTGATTCTTGTACATTCTCAAAACCAATATTATCTATAAATTAATTTAGATATGTGAATTTAAATAATATAGTCATTCGAGTTCACTGCTTCTTGCATGTCCGTTCAAGCCTCACCTAATTTTTACTATATATATGCATGTAATTTTTTAAAGAACTAATAATGTGATGACAGCAGATTTGTCCAGGTTGATGAATAAAATCTCATCTGTTTAAAATATCACCTACTTCGAATTTTACCTGAAGACAGTGGATTCCATGCTATAATATAATCTATGAATATGTTAATAAATTCTACTGAAACATCATCATCATTGTCATCGTTGTCGTTGTCTCCTTTAAATAATGTCATTGGCCTCTTGCTATGTCTTCTCATTATATTTGTTGGCATCCTTTATATTCCATAACTAGTGAAGTATTTGTTCCTGACTCCTCTGTCCTTTGTCTATATTTTCTGAACATATCTTCATCATCATCATCATCGTTGTTGTTGTCATCATCATCATCATCATCATTATCATCATCATTTAATGTCCTTTCATAAATTTTAAACACCAGTTGTGTTCTCTTTATATATATATAAGTGAAAGCTCTATTTTTGTGTGTGTTGTTGTGTCGTTGTGTATTTATGTGTTTGTCACCCCACAATCACTTGACAACCAAATTTGGCGTGTTGGGGACCTCATAACCAAGCAGTTCCCCTGAGGTGATTAATAGAATAAGTACTAGGCTTACAAAGAATAAGTTCTGGGGTTGATTTCAACTAAAAAACACCTTTAAGGCAGTGCTCCAGCATGACTGCAATCAGGTGACTGAAATAAGTAAAAGAATAAAAGAATATATATATATATCGAAGTGGGAGATTGGAAAACTTTTTGACGTTATTTATTCACCATTACATGTGTTTCATTTGCTAATAGGAGTTACAAAATTGTACATGTAGGAGAAACATGTAAGATATGTCCTATTAGAAATACTTCAGATAGAGAATGAAATAATGTAATAAATATGTGTAATGGTAAATAAATGATACCAAAAATTTTCCAATTATTTGTTTTAATGTATAATATCTTTTTTATCTTTTCTTATCTTTTTTCTTGTTTCTGTCATTTGACTGAGTCTATGCTGGAGCAACACATTGAAACATTAGTTGAATGTAATGACCCCAGTACTTACTTCTTTTAAAGCTGGTACTTATTTTATCAGTCTCTTTTACTGAACTGCTAAGTTATAGGGACATAAGCACACCAACACTGGTTGTTAAGCAGTGGTGGTGGGGGCCAAACATAGATACACAACACACGCACACATATATATATATGCATGCATGTATGTATGTATATACACGACAAGCTTCCCAACCACAGGGTTCTAGGTCCAGTGCCACTGTGTGGCACCTTGAGTAAGTGCCTTCCACTGTAGCCTCAGGCTGATCAAAGCCTTGCAAAAGGATTTGGCAAACAGAACCTGAAAAAAGCCCATTATGTGTGTGTGTGTGTGTGTGTGTGTGTGTGTGTGTGTGTGTGTGTGTGTGTGTGTGTGTGTGTGTGTGTGTGTGTCTGTGTCAGTGTGCATGTGTGTGTGTCTTTGTGTATGTGTTTGTCAACCTTGGTGTGTTTATGACTCTTTAACTGAGACTCATAAAATAAGCACCAGGTTTACAAAAAATAAATCAATTCATTCAGTCATTAGACTGTGGCTCAACATCACCACAGTCTAAAGACTAAAACAAGCAAAAGGTAAAAGATAAAAAATATAAGAAAAGAGAAACAAAGTGAAAAACGGCAATAAGTGACTCCCCATATGAGCAAACCCTAACCTTTTTTGAGAAATTTAATACGCGACATGTCTTTTCCATGAGCCACAGGATCACACTCATAGTAAAAAATAATGTTCATAATATATAATTTAATTATTAAATATATAACACTGTGAAACCAAATTTTCATTTTATGATTTTTTTGTCTTTGTTCAGTCAGTGTTATTTCATATTTGCTTCTATCAAGAAATCAAAGGAAATGACAACTATTCCTTTCAAACTTTGCGTTTGTCACCTGGACATCAATGTTTTGAATCTGACCTATTTTCCATTACATTTCAGACAGATTCAGCACTGAATTGCTG
The DNA here is from genome assembly GCF_046866305.1 of Octopus bimaculoides. NCBI lineage: Eukaryota > Metazoa > Mollusca > Cephalopoda > Octopoda > Octopodidae > Octopus > Octopus bimaculoides. The sequence goes on along the minus strand of NC_142929.1, from coordinate 48,428,631 downwards.
AAGCATTGATATTATAGCAAATATTCTGCTTAATACCACAGATTTGCTGGTCAGTTGTTTGACCTTAACCACTTGAGCATGTTTCTTAGTGGCAATATGTGCATCTCTAATCATGAGCAAGAGTTATGGGGGAGCATCATAGACATATGTTGAGAAGGATTCTTTGGGGTTTGAATGAATGTAACAAAAGTAAAGTTTGAAAGAAATATTAGCCATTTTTCATACTTTCTAAGGGTAAGCAAATAGGAAATAACAGTTGTTACCCAAGGACAAAAATAGGGTTACACAGTGTAATACATATGTAATGCAAAAAACACCTAACAGATTGTGGTAGTCGATAAAATAGAAATAAAATTTTAAAACTTATTTTTTCTATGCAGCCCAGTACCAAATGATCCTTGGCCTAGCATTTTTCCCTGCCTGTATGATCACTTGATCAGTTAGAAACAGTTGCACTTCTTTCTCAAATCTCAACCTACAATATCAAAAAAAATGAAATAACATATTGGATAATACAGTCTCTGATATACAAAAAAATGGGAAGGTCATAATTGAAACATCGTTGATTTTTTTTGATTTTTTAAAATCTGATTAATTAAACTGAGTTAGGACTAAAAACAACAACAGCAACGATAAAATCTGTCTCATGCTTACAGACTTATTTAAGCCAGGGCTTACCCTCTGCACTCCACTCCTCATTTTCTTAAGCATTTAAGCAGCTGAGAGTACAAGATACCCTAAATGGGATGCCATTCTGTCACAGGGTTAACCCTCAACTGGTATTGGAATTTATTTCCAGATGAGTGAACTGAAGCAAAGTCAAATGATGTGACAAAGTCAAAGACAATATACTACTTAGTTGAGAATGGAACCCACTGATTATGGTTGGGAGTCTAAGGTCCTAACTAATTGGTCACACATCTCCATTACAACAACATTAGACTTAACAAAAAAAATTTCAATTGTTATGGTTAGTAAGCAAGGCCTATCAACCATAAAAAATATATCTCGTTTTCACCCTTTTTACACACATGTCTATGTATTTCTTTCTTTCTCTTCATAAAACAAAGTTGCCTTTTAGGTTAAACATGTATGGGAATGTGTGCATGCATCTGCATATATATGTATATGAGCATTTGCATGAGCTAGCAATGTTTATTCATCTCCAGGCAGATGTTCCTGTCACTATAATGGACAAACAAAATATATATTGCTGTGTATAAATACTGCTATGTATAAATACTTACATTTACAAATAAATGCAACTACATCATTGTTCTGCTTGAACAATTTCAATGAACACCCTCAAATGAATGATAACAGCTCATAGTATCTCATTAATCTGTGGCTACAAACCAAGAGCACCAATTGAATAATGATTTCAGAAAATAATTTCTTCAGCCAAATCTGCAACTTAATGTGTAAACTGACTAATGCTTATTAAGTGGAACATTTTAAAAGCTTTAGGCCCTTTACTGACAAGGGGTAGGAAAGTAGGGTTCCAATATTTTTACTTTCTCTCTCTCTCTCTCTCTCTCTCTCTCTCTCTCTCTCTATCTATCTATCTATCTTCCTTTTTTTATGACTGGTTTACATTAAGATGAAAGGGGTGAGTGTTTATGCCCTTCCTTCACTGAACAACTCATAAATATTAATTTGCCAAAACATATATATATATATATATATATATATATATATATATATATATATATATATATATATATATATATATATATATATGTATGTATGTATGTATGTATGTATGTAGGTATGTAGGTATATATATCATACTGAACAGTTTGTTCCATGTCTTTCATATAATGACTTTTCATGTTGATGTAATACAATCTTTTATTAATTACTGCCGTAATATAAGTTTAAACGTTTTATGACTTTCTGTCGTTACACATCTTAAGAGGTTTAGAGCTAGTTCCAGTATTTATTTTATACCTCGTACACACACACGCGCACACACACACACACACACATACACACACACACGTACACACATATGCACAACACACATACTCACATGCACAGGTATACACAAATGCACACAAACACATACAAACACGTACAACACACACAGTTCATGGAATTCATCTATATACTATAGATATATATCAAAAATATATATGTATATACATATATTTATATCCATATTTATATCTATATCTGTAGATCTATATCTGTAGATCTATATCTGTAGATCTATATCTATATATAATGTATATATATATATATATATATATATATATATATATATATATATATATATATGCATATATCAAACGTAAATTGATAACAGAGCACAAAGGATATTGCGGTACACGTGTTTCAAGCTTTATACACAAACTGTCATTACATCAGTATATATTGTTGATATAAAGGATGGTTTAAAGCTATCTTCAGCCGCAAACATTTTCAGTCCCAAGATTACATGACAAAGAAAAAAGAAAAAGAGAGAGAAAAAGGAAAAGTCCACTTAGTATTATCCATTATAATACGCTTATTCTTTAAACTGTTATATCTGCATAAATGTTCGTTGGTACTCAGAAATCTGCCCATACTGTACCTTGCCTATGTACACACGCTCACACATGTGCATGTGTGTGTACATGCACACACACATACTAAGTCATAGACTCATTTAATGTTTAGCGGTCTGTGTGCATTGATGCAGTAAAAGATTAAAATATACAAATGCAGGTATAAATAGCAACATGTATTATATGTGACCGTGTTCTGTTGTCAAAAGCAGGATACGTGAATCATATGAAGTCCTGTGAAAATTGTAATGCCCAGATAGGTAATGATTTTAGACACCGACTGCCTCTTATGACTTGTGTCATATGTCAAAAAACTTTTAAGACAATATCTGGACTTAAAAGACATATGCTAATTCACAAAAACATTCCTTCAAAATCAGATTCCAAAGAGCAAAGATATAGATGAAACTTCAATAACATCAATTAAGGCGGCGAGCTAGCAGAAACATTAGCGTGCCGGGCAAAATGCTTAATGGTATTTCATCTGCCGCTACGTTCTGAGTTCAAATTCTGCCATGGTTGACTTCGCCTTTCATCTTTTCGGACTCGATTAAATAAGTACCAGTTATGCACTGGAGTCGATATAATCGACTTAATCCGTTTGTCTTTCCTTGTTTGTCCTCCCTGTGTGTGGCCCCTTGTGGGCAGTAAAAAAACTTCAATAACATCTGTCACTTGTGTTTTAAACTCTGTCAATCAGCATCTGGTCTTAAAAGTCATCTAAGGGCTCATCAACGGAGTGATTGTGCTGTGTGATGTGTGTGATGATGGGACAGCTATCATCTGTCAAGATGAAGCAATCATCATCATACATGAGCTAAATCAAATATAAACACTCACATGTAAATCCAAGGATGGAAATGTAGACATAAACACACATACATGCACACTCATTTATCCAGATATATGGCTTACAGCACATGTGGCATTCCAGTACCACATGTGTGTTACAACTATTTTCTATCTTACACATATATATATATATATATATATATATATATATATATATATATATAATAGTAATAAAGGAGTTACGACACAAAAACGTATATATATCCTTTATTATTATTATTTATATTATTATTAATATAGCCAAAAGGATCGATTCTTGAAGAGTCTGCATACCTTCACTGTCGTTTTTTTCTGCTATTTTGGTGATGATTTTTTGAGTTAGCTTACGAATTATTTTTGTTGGTAGTTAATTTATAATATATATATATATATATATATATATATATATATATATATATATATATATCATCATCATCATCGTTTAACGTCCGCTTTCCATGCTAGCATGGGTTGGACGATTTGACTGAGGACTGGTGAAACCGGATGGCAACACCAGGCTCCAGTCTAATTTGGCAGAGTTTCTACAGCTGGATGCCCTTCCTAACGCCAACCACTCAGAGAGTGTAGTGGGTGCTTTTACGTGTCACCCGCACGAAAACGGCCACGCTCGAAATGGTGTCTTTTATGTGCCACCCGCACAAGCCAGTCCAGGGGCACTGGCAACGATCTCGCTCGAAAATCCTACGGGAGCCAGTCAGGCAGTACTGGCAACGGCCACGCTCAAAATGGTGCATCTCATGTGCCACCCGCACAAGAACCAGTTCAGGGGCACTGGCAACGATCTTACTTGGCTTGCCGCGTCTTCTCACGCACAGCACATTTCCAAAGGTCTCGGTCAGTAGTCATCGCCTCGGTGAGACCCAATGTACGAAGGTCTTGCCTCACCACCTCAGCCCAGGTCTTCCTGGGCCTACCTCTTCCACGGGTTCCCTCAACTGTTAGGGTGTGGCACTTTTTCACGCAGCTATCCTCATCCATTCTCACCACATGTCCATACCAGCGCAATTGTCTCTCTTGCACACCACAACTGATGCTTCTAATGTTCAGCTTTTCTCTCAAGATACTTACACTCTGACGGGTATTCACATTGACATTACACATCCAACGGAGCATACTGGCTTCATTCCTTGCGAGCTTACGTATGTCCTCAGCAGTTACAGCCCATGTTTCACTGCCATGTAGCATGGCTGTTCGTACGCATGCGTCATACAGTCTGCCTTTTACCCTGAGTGAGAGTCCCTTTGTCGCCAGCAGGGGTAAGAGCACTCTAAACTTTGCCCAGGCTATTCTTATTCTAGCAGCTACACTTTCAGCGCACCCAGTGTAGCTGCTAGACTGGGTGCAATAAAAGGAATGTATATATCAAACAACAATAAATAACAAATGAATGTATATAAAAATACTTATTATATTAAGAAAGAAAAATGTTAAACAATATTATTAAAAAGAAATTTAATACTAATCTTATCGAAAATTATTAACGTGACATTCTTAACTTTACGTTCATTAGAATATAAACAAACAGAAATATTAAATGCAAATCTTATCTTAAAGAATCTTTCGTTTAAAATACAATTTAGACGAAGTTTTAGGTTAAACTAAAATTATAAACGTAATATAAATAACTTTAATTTTAGTATAAACTAACAAAAAATTAATTTATATAAAGTTCACTCCCACTGCATTCAGTCCCACTGCGTGGCACCTTGGGCAAGTGTCTTCTACTATAGCCTCGGGCCGACCAAAGCCTTGTGAGTGGATTTGGTAGACGGAAACTGAAAGAAGCCCGTCGTATACATAAATATATATATATATATGTGTGTGTGTGTGTGTGTGTGTGTATGTGTGTGTATATATATGTTTGTGTGTCTGTGTTTGTCCCCCCAAACATCGCTTGACAACCGATGCTGGTGTGTTTACGTCCCCATAAGCTAGCGGTTCGGCAAAAGAGACTGATAGAATAAGTACTAGGCTTACAAAGAATAAGTCCTGGGGTCGATTTGCTCAACTGAAGGCAGTGCTCCAGCATGGCCACAGTCAAATGACTGAAACAAGTAAAAGAGAATAAAGAGTAAATACTACAACCGACTGGCATCCTGTCTGGAGAAGGAGTGAGCACAATATATTCACCACAGAAACTGAGATATGATACTTATGAATCTATATGACTTGTGAAGGAGTTTCATTCTATTTTGATACTTGACCTGGACAGATGCCATAATCACTGCTAATTCATCAAGGAGAGCCTTCTTTGCTTTTTTGCTTTTTTGCAAAACACCAATAGCTATTTCAGGGCTCCATGTCTTGGTAGAACAGAGAATGCAATTTTCAATTCTTAGTGCTGGTGCCACATAAAAAGCACTCATGCTGGTGCTACATTAAAAGAACTCATACCAGCATGGAAAGTTAGAAGTAAAGATGATGATGAGGTGGCGGAGGAGGAGGATGGGAGGAGGGTGGTAGGAGGGGAGGAGGAGGAGGATCGTAGTAATCCATAAAAAGAAAGAACTTAATGCTACTGACTATGGATACATGGAGTTTATTGTTTACTTATCTATTTATCCAAATGGCCAGATGTTACAGCACTTGAAGAGACAAGAGTTATATTAAAAATACAGACATGCTTTAAGTACATGATAAACACCAAGTGTGCATATGTATAGCTACATGCATACATACATGCATACATGTATGCATGTATGTACGTATGTATAAATATGTGTGTGAATGTATGTGATTGTGTGTATGTGTATCTGTGTAGCTATACATATGCACACTTGGTGTTTATTGTATACTTAAAGCATGTCTGTATTTTTAATATAACTTAACTAAATTTTACTAACCTGGTTGATATGTCACTGAACCAGGATTTTAGTTTCTTTTGATGCACACTTTGCTATCATTTATATGGAGAATTGCAACAACAACACAAACCACCCTGTGGTGAGATGGTACCAACTGTCAATGATCTCAAGATGCATGTGTTTCCGAACATTGCACAAAACTTTAGCAACAGTCAATGGCTATGTGAGTGAGCAATCTTAGCTCCACATAATGTCAATGTCAAAAAAATCAATTGAGATCTCTTGCAGCTGTTGCCAGAACAAGAAGAATCGTTTAAATCCATCAACAGTCCTTGATCAGTACCAAGCTGCAGTTTTTTTTAATCTGAGTTCCTGAACTCTCCACAACCATCTGGGATGCCACCACACAGCTTAATGCTTAAAAAGGGGGCCCCCAATCATACTGCTCAGGAATCTGGATCCACCTTTCCTGTGCAATGGCACCAGACTGGTGGTGAAAGTGATGCAACTTCATGTCCTAGAAGCAACAATTATCACTGGGAAATATAAGGGTGAAGATGCTTTCATTCTACGGATCCTGTTAATCCCGTCTGACCCCCCCCCCCCCTCCTTTCAATTTAAACAGCTCCAGTTCCCAGTGAAACTAAGTTTTGCTATGTCGATAAACAAACCTCAAGGACAATCTCTCAAGGCTGTTGGACTTAACCTTGCTTCTCCTTGCTTCTCTCATGGGTCATTATATGTAGGATATTCACGAGTTGGAAGTCCCAAAACTCTTTTTATTTGTATCCCAATTAAATGACACACTGCAAACATTGTATATTTAGAAGTTCTACAAAATTAAACTGTGATTGATTTCAGGATTTGTTTTAATAACTGTTTATACTTACATCATCTGATAGAATTTTTCTGAAAATATATTTTTTATCAGAATAAATATTTTTTTATTCTTTTACTTGTTTCAGTCATTTGACTGCGGCTATGCTGGAGCACCGCCTTTAGTCGAGCAAATCGAACCCAGGACTTATTCTTTGGAAGCCTAGTACTTATTCTATCGGTCTCTTTTGCCGAACTGCTAAGTGACGGGGACGTAAACACACCAGCATCGATTGTCAAGCGATGTTGGGGGGACAAACACAGACACATAAACATACACACACACATACATATATATATATATATATATATATATATATATATACATATATACGACAGGCTTCTTTTAGTTTCTGTCTACCAAATCCACTCACAAGGCTTTGGTCGGCCCGAGGCTATAGTAGAAGACACTTGCCCAAGGTGCCATGCAGTGGGACTGAACCCAGAACCATGTGGTTGGCAAACAAGCTACTTACCACACAGCCACTCCTGTGCCTATCACAGCCACTCCTACGCCTCTGTTTATTTCTTTTAACATTCTTTAAACCTCCAAGCAATGCCAGGTACTTAGGCTAGTATATATATATAAACATGAACTGAGCTAAGGGAAACAAGGTAAATGGGACACAACATGCAACAAAATAATTTAATTCAAGGATGATGTATTGAATGTCATATGAAAAAATTCTAATTAGTTGAGAAAATACCATTTAACTGGAGAAAGGAAACAGAAACCTTGCATTACTCTCGGGTCCCAAACTATAGGTGTGGGTTGGAATAAGCAGGTGGGTTGGACATTTGCTTAAATTCATATAAGCAGGTGGGAATCAGTAACTGTATAGTGTATGTATGAAAATTAGGAAAAAAAGCATCTTAAAGCACATATAACGACACAACGAAGCAAAAGAAATTAACAAGAGGCAGGCAAAATTAGCATATATGTGTGCTTCAAACGTTCACTTTAGTTAAGATATATATATGCATGCATCTTTTTCATATGTGAGTGCATGTGTGTGAGAGAGAGAGAGAGAGCGAGTGAAGATGTGTGTTTTCATGTGTGTATTTTTGAATGTATGTGTAAGTGGCACTCACTGTCTCTCACACACACACGTACACATTATCTTTCATATACACATACATACATAAATACATATGTATACAACTTTTTAGCATGTATGTGTGCATATGTGTGAGAGAGAGTGAGCGCCACTTACACATACATAACAACACGCCTTCACTCACTCACTCACTCTCTCACACACACAGGTCCAACTTTTACTTTCTCTTTTCAGTTCAAAGCAAATGTTGGCTCAACACTTTCTATTCTCTTTCAATTTCTGCTCTCGAGGTAATTAAAGAATACCATGGAGGGTGAGTAAAAGGAGGGTTAAGGGGCATGATTGGCAGAGCGGAGGGGGAGGTTGGAAGGATAGCGGGGGGAAGGTTTCTGAACCCCCTTCCCCTTTACCTGGTGGTATAATTGAGAAGGGCATAGGGAAGGGTACAGAAGGGAGTCACAGCCCCTCCTCTGGGAGGGGAGGCATTGCCCTCTTTTGCCGGTTAGTATATAATGTTAGTTATCAGCATACAATATTTTTTAATGTCTATCCAGGTATAATCACGCACATCTAAAATAGAAATATCCAGTGTTAATAAGTCGATTTTCTCCAAGAATTTTAAAAATAGGTAATGTTAATTATCAGCATACAATATTTTTCAATCCATATCCAAGAATAGATACTCACATTGGATTTAAATGTAAAATATCCAGTGTTAATAAGGTGAGTTATTTCAAAAATATCCAAAATATGTATTGGAAGTTTATCAAGGTATAACAGTTTCTAGTTCCTATCCAAGTAGAAACAGTCACATCAGATTTAAATATGAAATGTCGAGTGTAATCTAACTAATTTTATAAGGTCCATTCCATGAACAATTATTTGAATAACTCATGTCAATATCTCTAACTAATGTCACAGGAATATTGAACTTCAAAATTTACTAAGTTTATCGTATAAATTGAAAGATATCCTATAGTGTATATTGCCTAAAGAACTAATTGAATGAATAACTTATATCAATGTAATAAGTTTTCACCAGGTGTGCATCCATGTGAAGACCATTCATTATTTAGAAACCTTACTGTTTCTTTTTCTTCTGAAAATTATATATGTTGTATGTAACATCGAATTTTAAGTTTTATATTACAGTAATTCCAGTTCTTCATGGAGAACCCCTGCAACAGCAGGAGTAGCAGGGGCTTAGCGCTGGCCCTTCTGTAGGCAAATTTATGGTTTAGGGTTACAGTTAGGGTTAGTATTTAGCAAGTATGGTGTTATTGTAACTATTTGCCAAATTTCTATCCAGTCACAATTATGTTTATCAGCAACCAACCTTTGGGTGCAAGTGTTGGTGTGAATGAGTGCACGACAGGACTGTACAAGTACTTTTACGTACTTTGCTGTCAAGTCATTGGATTAATTGCAACGTTGTTGGTAACAACATATTCTCTCTTCCAATTAAATATTGAAAAAGAAAGAAAATGCCACCTTCTCTTTTGCCAGAGAAATTAATTTTGGCAGTAAGGACTAAACCGTTTGTTTCATTATCACAATTAAAATGTGTTTATTTTTACTTCAAAAAAAATTAGGTGGGGGTTATAGACATATGATGGAGAATTATCCAATATTATGTTTGCTTCTATGAGAATCGTTTACCTTCAAAGCAAGAAAACAAAACCGATGTATATGGTAGGTCTGTAAAACATATTTCTGTTTACTTTCTCTGTTCATTCACATAAGCAGTAGAAATTGTTGCATGCATACACATGCAAGCACAGAAAATTTCCAGACATTTAGCTGTTATTTTTAGCAGTTCATTTTCAGTTTTAAACAATGGGATGGGATGGCAAGGGGTGTGTGGATCAATTTTGGATTTCTTCACAGAAAATTTGAAATAAAAATTTTTTTTACCATATTCTTAATCTCTGTATTTTCCCACCTAAATTGAAAAAAAAAAAATTCGAAAAAATGTTAAAAATACAAAATTTGGTAAGAGGGAGGAATTTAAAATTTTGAAAACATGGTTTTTTGCATATTGGGAATCTCTGTCATCAAAAACAAAGGAATCTGCTGAAAAAAAATTCGGAAGGGTTGTATAGGGGGGGGGGTACAGCCCCCTATATGGGCAAGGGCCAAAATTTGCACCCCTAGAACCATCCCCGAGTAATGAAAAACCTTCATGCCAAATTTGGCCATGCATAGAGGAAACACACACACATACACGCACACAGTGAATTTCTTTGATATAGAAGATTAATAAATATTAAAGCTAAATCTTCTGTTAATGTAGGTTCAGAAATTAGTATTTGAAGAAATTGACATAACACATA
>NC_142929.1:48408159-48413159 GCF_046866305.1 Octopus bimaculoides | reverse complement strand
GTTTATTCAAAACAGTAATTGAATTAGCCACTACTGTTCTATAGCTCTTCAGCATGGAAACTGAACAAGGGACTTAGAAAGAAACTTGACAGGCACAGCCATGGATGTGTAGTAAGAAGTTTGCTTCCCAATCATATGGTTCCAGGTTCAGTACTACAGCATGGCACCTTGGGCAATTGTCTTCTTATACAGTCTCAAACCGACTGTATCCCTGTAAGTGGATTTCATAGACAGAAACTGAAAGAAGGCCTGTGTGTGTGTGTGCATGTGTGTGTGTGTGTGTGTGTGTATGTGTGTGTGGGTGTGTGTGTGTGTGTGTTTATGTGTGTGCCCTTGTGTCTATGTTTGCCCCACCACTACTTGACAACCAGTGTTGGTGTGTTTATGTTCCTGTGAAGAGACCAATAGAATTAGTACCAGGCTTTAAAAAAATAGGTACTGAGGTCAATTTATTCAACTAAAAATTCTTCAAGATGGTGCCCCAGTCTGTTGACTGAAACAGATAAAAGATTAAAAAAAATAAAAGACTAAAGCATCATAACAATCATTGAATCAGCCAATACTACACTCTATTTCTTCATCATGGACACTGAACAAGGCACTTGTAAAGAAACATGAGAGTTCATACATGTGAATGCTTCATGCAGTTTTCAGTCCTTCCTGGCAGCAACACCCTACAAAGCAGTGATTCTGTGGCAATCTTCTTAGCACCATTACCTCTGTAATCTGAGAAAGATTAACATTATGCAGGACACTGCTGGAGAAGCAGGGATTGAAATATCCGGCGATTTCCTTTGCTGGAAACCCACACATGGAGATGCAGATATTGACAGATCAAGAAGGACATATATCAGCCAACTTGTGGAAGAGATTGGCTATCAGGTTGAGAATATGATGGCCGTTTAGACATTTAACATGGAAGAGTTGCATTGGTCTGAACAAGTTACGCAAAGAAATGGATGGATAGCAATGATGAAAGTGCATCTTTTGGTTTTTCAACATTAGTCGAACAAATTAACCCCAGGACTTATTCTTTGTAAGCCTAGTACTTATTCCATCGGTCTCTTTTACTGAACTACTAAGTTACAGGGATGTAAACACACCAGCTATTTGGAGAGTTAAATGAAAGCTGCCAAAATTTGCTGCTTCACAACTGAAGTTGACAATTCTAGTATTTCCCAAAACTATTGTTTGATTAACTATACCTCAAATGTTTCTGTTTCTGATATGAAAATCCTAAACAAATTTTTCCAGACAAACCAATATACATGTACAAACACACACACGCACACGCACACGCACACACACACACACACACGCACACACGCGCGCGCACACACGCACACAAACACACGCACACACGCACACAAACACACGTGCATGCAGGCACACATGTGTGCGTGTATGTGTATACTCACACACACACACATGCATGTAGAGAGAGATAGATAAATATATACATATATATATACATATACATATATATATATATATATATATATATATATATATATATATATATATATATATATATATATATATATATATATATATATATGCACTTTTATGTCTATTTTAACAAAATTACATGTTGTAATTTTCAATAATTTCGTTTTCTGATAACATCCAAACAATCTAAGCATGAAAAGACAAAGGAGTTATTTCTGAAATGAAATTAGTTTTCTAGGCATGTAACAGTTACCTGAGTGAGGTTACCAGGAAAATTTGTAACATAGAGTTCAGTTGGACAATTAAGAGGATGAAATTGTTTGTGAAATGGAACTGAAGAATTTGCCTAAAGATAAGAACAAAATAGTGAATTTAGGAAGTGAGGAAAGAAACAAAATCCATGTGTGCAATACTTATGTATTTTTGTATATACATATGTATGTATACACACATACTTGTGTGTGTGTGTGTGTGTGTGTGTGTGTGTGTGTGTGTGTGTGTGTGTGCGCACATATATATTATATGACTTAAGAATTGAGGCCATTTAATTTTGGTTGAATAAGTATACAGGTGAACTCCCCCATCACATTAAAAAATGGAATTTATTATAGAAGGATCAAAATGTATTCTAGAAAATAATTTTTTTTATGTTCAATAACTTTTTTCGACAAAAATCTGGGATTGCAATGGGAGCAAAAGCAGCCCCCTCTTTTGCAAATCTAGTTAAGAGCTGGAGATTATATTATACCAAAAAGCACTAGGAAAATATGGAAACTGTTTCTCCATATATGTATATATATATATATATATATATATATATATATATATATATATATATATATATATCAGAAAATTGGAATAGATACTTCAACAATTGCTTCAATCTATAGAATGAAAGTATAAAGAAACTAAAAGAATTTGAAATTCTTCTCAAAAACATTAATAAAAATAATCAATAGCCATAACTGACTCCCATGTTTAGACATTCTTATAAAGAAAGCTAACAACCAAATAGAGATGGACATTTACTGTAAACCTTCAGACTCAAAACAATATTTTCCTTTCAGGCCATGGCATCCAGGATAAATGTACTTTATAACCTAGCCAAAAGGATCTGTGCATAATATTCAATAAAAACATATCTAACACAAGTCTCTAGCAACTGAACAATATACTCCTTTATAGGAATTACCCAAAATCATTAGTAAAATAGAACAAGTCAAGAAATTCATTATCCAGAAACTAAGACAAGCAAAAGAAATAAATTGGAATTGAAGGTGCTACCTTACAACTCCACCTAGAAACCCCAAAACAGTGAAGTCAACATTATATACCATAGCATGCCATTACTGAAAAAGGACCACAGGCTGAACCATGCATACATACATATATATATATATATATATATATATATATATATATATACCGGAGTAAGCACATGAAATGTGCAACAAGGTAGAAAAATGAGTACTCAAATACCAGAGGTAGAGTAATTGCTGCTTTTAAATAAAGTATATATATATATATATGTATGTATGTGTATATATGTTTGTGTGTCTGTGTTTGTCCCCCACCCCAACATCGCTTGACAACCGATGGTGGTGTGTTTACATCCCCGTAACTTAGCAGTTCAGCAAAAAAGCAACTGATAGAATAAGTACTAGGCTTCCAAAGAATAAGTCCTGGGGTTGATTTGCTCGACTAAAGGCAGCGCTCCAGCATGGCCACAGTCAAATGACTGAAACAAGTAAAAGAATAACACTATTCACCAGGTGAGGTGATCTGTAATTGTTGGGGGTTAGTTGGCATGTATGTATGCATGTATGTATGTATGTATGTATGTATGCATGTATGTATGTATGTATGTATGTATGTATGTATGCCTGCATGTATGAACATATGGATGATGTATGTCTATATTTATATCTATCTATCTATCCTTATATTTATTTATCTGTATTTCTTTCTATATGTGTGTATCTGTCTGTGTCTGTGTGTGTGTTATGTATCTTTACGAGTATTTACAAATGTGTGTATTTACAAGTGTGTGTATTTGCAAATACACAGACACACATGCACACACATACTCATGCACTCACACACACACACACACACACACAAACAGACACAGGTGCAGTGACATACAGAAAGCCCAATTATTTCATCTCCTCTTCTAGTTGGTATCATTATAAATGATATGCTTATATGGAACACACATGTCAAGTTGATAACTTATTGACCAGCTGGTTGTCTTCTCAAAACAGCCTATTGGCCAACATCAGTCATTCACTAGAGTCACTAATAAGCTAGAGATAGCAGCAGCAGGAGTAATAATGATGTTGGTGATGACGGTGGTGGTGGTGGTGGTGTATATGTTTGTGGTGAATGCTTTCCTAGTGGTGGAGATGGTGCTGGTTAATTATGTAATCAATCTTTCTCACCTGTGATTGACATAGTTAATTGCATAAGACAACAAAGGAGCCTTCACGTGGTTGTTTGACCTGCTAGAAATAGCAGTCACATCTCCCTTCAAATCACACTCAAAGAACATCAGCAGTCAGTATTTTTTTTGCTTCCACACACTTTCACTTTCTAGCTGACAGATTGTCCTACAGACACACATCTAAGGGCATGCAAGTTTCATTCTTGTCATTCTGCTTGTACCACAGAACTCCCAACTACTACTACAGATTTGTATACTAACCTTGCATACAAATAAAAACTGTAAGCAATATTATATCTTTTCCATATTGAATATTACAGTCTCACAGAGTTTGAAAAATTTAACCACAACGTAACCTGTTACATAATAAAAAATAAAGGTGGCCACTGACTATTCATAAACAAAGCACTAATGGTCAAGGCTGTACCCCACTGATCACATGTCAACTTAATCAGGGTGGACTTAAAGGTAAACAACAACAACAACAAACAGAAGGCAATGAAAGAATTTTGCTTTGATTTGGCTTGCTAGAAAAGTTGGAAGTCTTTATGTGATTGTTGACCTGCCAAATAAAAAAAAAAAAGAAAAGAAACAGCTAAACCTTCTCATACTTCATTTTCCTGAAGAACACATTGGATAACATAATCTTAAATACATTTTGTTGAAAAAAAATAAAACAAAAAGAAAACAACACAAAACAAGCATGGCTCTGTGATAAGAAATTTGCTTTCTAATGACAAATGATATGGTTCCAGGGTCAGTCCCAATGTGTGGCACCTTGAGCAAGTGTTTTCTACTATAGCCATGGGCCAATCAAAGCCTTGCAAGTAGATTTGATAAAGGGAAATTAAAAGAAGCCCATTGAGATATATATATATATATATAGTTGGAATTTACAAAAAATAAATTACGAAGACAGGTGTGTAAACAACAAACAGGTATATTAGTTTAATGCTTGAGAAGGTGAGAAAGTCTAATATTTCGAGCTTATGCTCTTCAACAGAAAGGAACACAAGAAAATAAACAGAAAGAGAATAAAATAAGAAAGTTTTAGTAACTAGCGGTCAATCATGGCAATACATATATATATGTATATATGTATGTATGT
>NC_142929.1:48398159-48405659 GCF_046866305.1 Octopus bimaculoides | reverse complement strand
ATATATATATATATATATATATATATATATGAGATGAGGAATTCTGTGCACTATTTACATTATTTACATTGGACAGATATGTGTCCTCATCTTGTTTATTGTTACCACAATGTTTCAGTTGATTTACAACACTTCACAAATATCTCCTTCAAGTAAAACCACCAGTAGGAGAGAATGTGACCAAAAACTGCATGTACTCCATCCCATGCAGTTGTGGTAGGTTATACTAAGGCAAAACATTCTGCCCACTCAAAATAAGGGTAGAGGAACATCATAAAACTGTGACACAAGGAGATGTTGAAAAATCGGGTGTACCTGGTCATGTATGGAAAAAACAGAGACCACCTTCCCCTGTGGGATGAAGTTAAAATAATAGACAGAGTACACAACTGGAAAATAGGAAAACTAAAAGAGGCAGCACATATGCTAGGACACAACAACCTCCTAAGCAGACCTAGTGCAGATATGAGTAGAATATGGGAACTGGTATTAAGGAAGGATAGGAGAATATTAGATATATGAGCGCTAAAATTCTACTAGGAGACCTGATGAAGGCTGGAGAGTAAATCAGCCAAAATGTTTAGGTAACAACAAACAAGATGAGGACATATATCCGTTCAATGTAGATAATGTATGTATGTATGTATGTCATTATTCAGTTTTATTTCAAAATTTCTTGCCAATAGAGAAAGAGTCAGTTTCTAACCTAGATCCATGGCTCCTTCATTGGAATTTCAACAACATAAATGGGTATTTTTGCATGCATGTATGTATGTATGTATGTATGTATGTATGTATGTATGTATGTATGTACGTATATATGTATGTATGCATGTATGTATGCATGCATGTATGTATGTATGTCATTATTCAATTTTATTTCAAGATTTCTTATCAATAGAAACAGAGCTGGTTTCTAACCCAGATCCAAGGCCCTTTCATTGGAATTTCAACAACATCAACAGGGTATTCTAGCATGAGTGTATGTGTATATGTGCAGTATTTGGAGTCAGTGCATGTACTGATTTCTATGTTTAGTTTTATGTATGTATTCTCGTGCATATGTGACAGGTGTGGCTGTATGGTAAGAAGCTTGCTTCCCAACCACATGGTTTCAGGGTTCAGTCCTACCGTGTGGCACCTTGGGCGAGTGTCTTCTACTACAGCCTAGTGCCGACCAAAGACTTGTGAGTGGATTTGGTAGACAGAAGCTGAAAGAAGTCCATCATGTATATGTATGTGTGTGTGCACGCACACGCATGTGTGTGTGTTTGCGTGTGTCCACCACTGCTTGGCAACCAGTGTTGGTGTGTTTCTGTCTTCATAGCTTAGCAGTTCAGAAAAAGGAACAATAGGGTAAGGACTACACTTTAAAAAAAAAACAATAATTATTGGGGTCAATACGTTTTACTAAAATTTCAAGGAGGTGCCACAGCATGGTCAGTCAAATGAGTGAAACAAGTCAAAGATAAAAGATATAATTGTATGTCTAGCCCTTTAGCATTTAAACCGGCCATATCCAGCCAAAAGTATTCTGCCTATTCTATGTTCAAACTGGCCAGATCTGGTCTCTCACACCAACCCTACAATATTGTTTTGAAAATTAACAGCTACCTCATCAAAATCTCATAGCTACGAGATAATGCATGATTAGTTCAAAATAATGTGGATAAAAAAGCATTAATTATGGTAGAATAATGTGAACACTAAAGGGCTAGACATGCTCATATATACTTAAATGATAAACTTCTGGAAAGTTTTACAGATTTTTACAGTTCCAATGATTGCTTGGATCAGTAGTTTTTAAATCAGTCTTATTCTTTCTGATTTTGAAAAGCCTAATTTCTCAAGATTAGTACTTAGGCAGCGTATTATATATCCCAGTGCGACAATAATTATAGGTATGAATGTATGCATGTATATATATATATTCTTGTATCAACCGGACTATTAGATTTTGTTATACGCCACTATCACAATGTGCTCCCTCACATTGTTGCAGCTTTCAAATGATTCCAGTTCACTGGCTAGGCAGGCAGGTGGACATCCCTTCAGAAAAGAATGCCAGTCCTTTGCAGCTGAATGAACTGGAGCAATGGCAAATGAAGTGTTTTGCTCAAAAACACAAAGCATTTCTCTTCTGAGAATCAAAAGTATAATCTTGTAGTCAGGAGTGTAAAATCATAATCGCATGGCTACAGACCATCACATGTATGTATGTATGTATGTATGTATGTATGTATGTATGCATGTGTGTTTGCATGTATATAAGTGTGTATATATGTATGTATGTCATTATTCAGTTTTATTTCAAGATTTCTTGTCAACAGAGAAAATGCCGGCATCTAACCTAGATCCAAGGTTCCTTTGTATGTATAGATGGATGGATGTATGTATGGATGGATGTATGGATGTATGTATGTATGTATGTATGTATGTATGTATGTATACACACATACCCACACACACACACACACACACCTATATATAGACACCTGATAAAGACAGCCATGTGCAATATGTTACCAAAAAAGAAAACTATAATTGTCACTAAATATGAGTGACACTCTCCATTTCCTTTATATATTATATATATATATGCAGGTATGTATGTATATATATATGTGTATGTGTGTATGTGTGTATGTGTGTATGTATGTATATATATATGATGTATGTGTATATATATATGTATCATCATCATCATCATCATCGTTTAACGTCCGCTTTCCATGCTAGCATGGGTTGGACGATTTGACTGAGGACTGGTGAAACCGGATGGCAACACCAGGCTCCAGTCTGATTTGGCAGAGTTTCTACAGCTGGATGCCCTTCCTAACGCCAACCACTCAGAGAGTGTAGTGGGTGCTTTTACGTGTCACCCGCACGAAAACGGCCACGCTCGAAATGGTGTCTTTTATGTGCCACCCGCACAAGCCAGTCCAGGGGCACTGGCAACGATCTCGCTCGAAAATCCTACAGGAGCCAGTCAGGCGGTACTGGCAACGGCCACGCTCAAAATGGTGCATCTCATGTGCCACCCGCACAAGAACCAGTCCAGGGGCACTGGCAACGATCTTACTTGGCTTGCCGGGTCTTCTCACGCACAGCCCATTTCCAAAGGTCTCGGTCCGTAGTCATCGCCTCGGTGAGGCCCAATGTACGAAGGTCTTGCCTCACCACCTCAGCCCAGGTCTTCCTGGGCCTACCTCTTCCACGGGTTCCCTCAACTGTTAGGGTGTGGCACTTTTTCACGCAGCTATCCTCCTCCATTCTCACCACATGTCCATACCAGCGCAATCGTCTCTCTTGCACGCCACAACTGATGCTTCTAATGTTCAGCTTTTCTCTCAAGATACTTACACTCTGACGGGTATTCACATTGACATTACACATCCAACGGAGCATACTGGCTTCATTCCTTGCGAGCTTACGTATGTCCTCAGCAGTTACAGCCCATGTTTCACTGCCATGTAGCATGGTTGTTCGTACGCATGCGTCATACAGTCTGCCTTTTACTCTGAGTGAGAGTCCCTTTGTCGCCAGCAGGGGTAAGAGCTCTCTAAACTTTGCCCAGGCTATTCTTATTCTAGCAGCTACACTTTCAGCGCACCCACCCCCACTACTAACTTGGTCGCCCAGATAGCGGAAGCTATCGACTACCTCTAGTTTTTACACGCAAAGACACATAAAATCTTTGTTTATTGCTTTGTTAAAAATTGGACAGATTCAGAAATCTCCGCAAATTGCTTTTTTTTTTAACGGTTGTAAATGTAGACATCATTAACAATGCCAAAGAAATCTAACCATGAAAAGTAAAATGGTACCTATTTTAGCTTAATTGCAGAATATCTTGCTATGTACCTTAACTTTTGTGTAAAATCAAACAAGAAATCAATACAAATCAATAGCTTGTGGTGTAAGTCATTATCTGATGTAGATTGATACTTGATGGTACAAATCTACACCTTTTAAAATAAATCAATATCTTGTGCTGATCAATATCTTATGGTACAAACCAATACCAGTATATGGTGGCGCAATACCTTCTAGTACTAATCAATAAATATCTAAGTATACAAATAAATAGAAATCAATCAATGCCTAGTCGTATGAATGGATAGTAGATGATACAAATCAATATCTGATAGTTAAAAAAAGAAAGTTGTCTGTTTATATTAATCGTTACTTGGCCATGCAAATAAATGATGGCTGTATTGTCTAGAATAATAACCTACAGAAGAGCAGAGTGTTAGTTCACTGATACAATAGGATGTTCAGCCTCTGATTTCAAGTTCAGTAGTTCATAATTCGGTGTGGCTGCATGGTAAAATATTTGCTTCCCGATTGGATCACGCGGTTTCAGATTCAGTCCTATTGCATGACACCTTAGACAACTGTCTTTTATTATAGCCTGGGGCTGGTCAAAACCTTGTGCGTGGATTTGTGGATTTGGGTGGTTGATATTAGGAATGGCATCCAACTGTAAAGATCATGCCAAAACAGATCTCTAGCTTACCACTCCTGGTCAAGCCATCAGCATGGGAAATGGACATTAAATGATGATGATATATGTGTGTGTGTATATATATATATGTGTGTGTTTGTGTATATATATGTGTGTGTGTGTGTGTGTGTGTGTGTGTGTGTGTGTGTGTATGTATGTGCGTGTATATATATTACGAACTGCATGGTTCCGGGTTCAGTCCCACTGCGTGGCACCTTGGGCAAGTGTCTTCTACTATAGCCTTGGGCCGACCAAAGCCTTGTGAGTGGATTTGGTAGATGGAAACTGAAAGAAGCCCGTCGTATGTATATATATATGTATGTGTGTGTATATGTTTGTGTATCTGTGTTTGTCCCCCCAACATCGCTTGACAACCAATGGTGGTGTGTTTACGTCCCCATAACTTAGCGGTTCGGCAAAAGTGACCAATAGAATAAGTACTAGGCTTACAAAGAATAAGTCCTGGAGTCGATTTGCTCAACTAAAGGCAGTGCTCCAGCATGGCCACAGTCAAATGACTGAAACAAATAAAAGAGTATATATATATATATATATATATATATATATATATATATATGGGAGAATGTACGAAAAAACAACAACAGACGAGGACAGGTGGTGTAAATAACAAAAGGATGTATTAGTATGATGCTCAGGAATACGGAAAGTCTTTGACGTTTCGAGCTACGCTCTTCAACAGAAAGAATACGGAGACAAGGAGAAAAACACGGAGAAAAAAAATTGAATAGTGTTCAGTCAACGGTCAATCACACACATAAATATATATATATATATATATATATATATATATATATATGTTTGAAATGAGGAACACATAGACAGCCAACAACTTTAGTCGAGCAAATCGACCTCAGGACTTATTCCTTTGGAAGCCTAGAATATATTCTATCGTTCTCTTTTGCCGAACCGCTAAGTTACGGGGACGTAAACACACCACCATCAGTTGTCAAGTGATGGTGGGGGGACAAACACAGACACACAAACATATACATACACACATACACACATATATATATACATATACACGACAAGCTTCTTTCAGTTTCCGTCTACCAAATCCACTCACAAGGCTTTGGTCGGCTTGAAGCTATAGTAGAAGACACTTGCCCAAGGTGTCACGCAGTGGGAATGAACCCGGAACCATGTGGTTCGTAACCAAGCTATTTACCACACAGCCACACCTGCGCCTATATATATATATATATATATATATATATATATATATATATATATATATATATATATATATATATATATATATATATATATATATATATATATATATATATATATATATATATATATATATATATAGATAGATAGATAGATAGATAGATAGATAGATAGATAGATAGATAGATAGATAGATAGATAGATATGGATATATGCATATATGTATGGCTCATTGGTTAAAGTGTCAGGCTCAAAATCTTGAGGTAGTGAGTTCGATTCCTGGACCAGAATGTGTGTTGTGTTCTTGAACAAGACACTTTATTTCACATTGCTCCAGTTCACTTAGCTGGAGAAATGAGTTGTGACGTCACTGGTGCCAAGCTGTATCAGCCTTTGCTTTTCCTTTGGATTTGGATTTGGATAACATCAGTGGCATGGAGAGGAGAGGCTTGCATTCACGGGTGACTGCTAGTCTTCCATAAACAACCTTACCTAGACTTGTGCTTCAGAAGGGAACTTTCTAGGTGCAATCCCATGGTCATTCTATCTATCTATCTGTCTATCTATCTATCTATCTATCTATGAATGTATGTATGTATATGCATGTATGTATGTCTTTATGTATGTATGTATGTATGTATGTATGTATGTGTGTATGTGTGTATGTATGTCTGTAATGGGTCATCCCATAAATAATACGTTTTTTATATTTCTTTTATTTTTCAAAATTAAAATAAACTAAGTTCTTTTTTAATCTAAAATGTACTTCATTTTCTACAATGCCCTTCCATCTGTCTGGTAGACTTGTAAGGCCCCTCTTCCAAAATTCACTTGTCCGTGACGAAAAATACTCCTCCAGTACAGTTCTGACCTCATCTACAGAATTCAAGTTTTTCCCATCCAAATGATTTTGAAGATTGTAGTATAAAAGATAATCAGATGGGACAATGTCCAGCGAATATGGTGAGTGGGGCATCGTTTACCTTTTTAACTGCTCCAAGCTTTGGAATGTCATCCTCACTGTATGTGGCCGAGCATTATTCTAATGGAAGAACACTTTTTGTCTTGAAACCAAAGATGGTCGTTTTTCTTCTAGTGTTGACTTAAGTCACTCAAGCTGCTCGCAGTAGATCTCTTTTGTTATCGTTTGGTTTGGGTTTAAAAGTTCGAAGTGGATTAAACCTTTCATATCCCACCAAAGAGATAACAACACCTTAAGTGGGTGAAGACTTTCTTCAGCGTGGTATGCAGATGTTTCTCCTTTCCCTATCACTGTCTTCGGCACTTGACATTTTTATAGGGAGCCCATTTCTCATCACTAGTCACTATTCAGTTCAAAAAAGGGTCATTCATGAAACATGACAGCACATTAGTAAGAAATAAATATTGTCCCTTTTCTTTTATCATTTTTCTTTTTTTTTTTTTTGAGATCTAGTTGACTAAATTTACCAGAATTTACTACTGACATTTAGTGGGTGAATGATGGATCTTTCAGAATGGAATTTGACCGCTAAAACAAAACTAACCCTTTAGCATTCAGATTACTCTGCCAAATGTAGTGCTTTTTGAATTAATCATGCATTATCTCATAGCTTGAAGATTTCAATGATGTGATTGTTTATTTTTAGAATGACATTGTAGGGTAGGTGTGAGAGCCAGATCTAGATGGTTTGAACATAGCACAGGTAGAATATCTGGGCTGGCTGTGACTGGTTTTAATACAAAGTATCATTTTACTGACAAAAATGAGACAGGTACACTGATGGAATTTATAAAGCACATATTTATCACTTACTGTT
>NC_142929.1:48355659-48393159 GCF_046866305.1 Octopus bimaculoides | reverse complement strand
TTGACTAAAGACTGGCAAGCTGGGAGGCTGCACCAGGCTCCAATCTGATTTGGCAAGGTTTCTACAGCCTGATGCCTTTCCTAATACCAACCACTGAGATTGTTGTGGGTGCTTTTTACATGCCACTGGCAGGGGAGCCAGTCAGGTGGCACTGTCATCAACCACACTCGAATGGTGCTTTTTACATGCAACTGGCACAGGTGTCAGTCAGGTGGCACTAGCATCAGTCACAGTTGAATGGTGCTTTATATGTGCCACCAGCATAGGAGCCAGTCAGGCGGCACTGGCATCAACCATGCTCAAATGGTGCTTTTTATGTTCCCTTGGCACAGGTGCAAGTCAGGCAGCACTGGTATCAGTCATGCTTGAATGGTGCTTTTTACGTGCCACCAGTATGGGAGCCAGTCAGGCAGCACTGGCATTTGACATACTCAAATGGTGCTTTTTACATGCTACTGGCACTGGTGCCTGTCAGGTGGCACTGGCATCAGCTACAACTATGATTTCGCTTGGTTTATCAGGTCTTCACAAGCACGGCATGTTACCCAGTGATTGAAGGGTACTTTTAAATGGACCAGTTATGCGACACTGACATCAGCTACAGCTATGATCTCACTTGGCTTGCCTAGTCTTCTGGTAAATAAATATTGGATGAATATGTATTACAAGAAAGAATATAAGTGGTGAATTAGCAGACGCATTAAAGAATCAGACAAAATATCATATATTTATTCTTGCTTCCTGTAATCTGAATTCAGTTCCTGCCAAGGTCGACTTTGCCATTCATCCTTTTTAGGTTAATAAACAAAACACCAGTATAGAGTAGTAGATTCTTGGAATCTTTAGAGTATCAGACAAGAAGCTTTGCAATATTTATTGAATTCTTTATATTCCAAAATCTGACTCCCACTGTGGTCTACTTGGAGCATAAACTGAAAAATATTTTGTTGTCCAGTTTAATACAGCTACTCGCCACCTAACCTTGGTAGCTTTAGCAGATCTCATTTGATAGCAATCATTCAAGGCAGGTTTGCAATCTGAGGGTATCTTCTTTCCTCTCACCCAACAGCTTCAGTGGCCTTGAGGTTTGTCCTTCCTTTTGACTAAATGTAAAATGAAATTCATCATCAAGGGGCTGAGAAGATCACAAGCACTGGCCCTTCCACCAGACCCACCAAGTAAAACAAAAATTATTGAATGCACGATGTTTTTAAAATCATTATGATAATTTTATATGATAATTATGGGTGGGGGGAGACAACCAGGCTGTTCTTTTTACTCTTTTACATGTTTCAGTCATTTGACTACAGTCATGCTGGAGCACCACATTGAAGGGTTTTAGCTGAAGAAATTGACCCCAGTACTTATTCTTTGTAAGCCTAGTACTTATACTATCAGCCTCTTTTGCTGAACCACTAAGTGACGGGGACATAAACACACCAACATCGGTTGTCAAGTGATGGTGGGGGGACAAACACAGACACAAAGACACACATGCATAAATACATATACATTTATATGACGGGCTTCTTTCAGTTTCCATCTACCAGATCCACTCCCAAGGCTTTGGTCAGCCTGAGGCTATAGTAGAAGACACTTGCCCAAGGTGCCACAGAGTGGGACTGAACCCAGAACCACGTGGTAGGGGAGCAAACTTCTTACTACACAGCCATGCCTGTGCCTATGTATAGAAAGGTTTTACTATTTTCCTTATAACTGTATTTATTGCTGTCAGTTTCTTCAACCTCAGTGTAAGGAGATTTTAAAACCAATTTCCAGTGTTCTGAGAGTTACTCCATAAATTATTCAACTGATTAACATTGGGAAACCTAATGAGAGAATTGCAGAGAAATAGCAACTCAACTTGCTGAACATAACAACGTATCTTGTTTCACATAAGTGCAACTGAGGACAGTCATAACTAAATATGATAATTAGATGAGTTCAAAAGTAGCTGAATATAATATGATGAACGATTGCAACAATTGCTAAACACAATATCATCAAGAAAACAATGGTTAAACACTAAAACATCAAAATAACGACAGACAAATACAACATAATCAACAAGACACTATTTGAACAGAACAACAGATAAGCACATTCTGATCAAGGCTGAAAAGTTTGATTAATGCAATAATTGATGGACATAACTTGACCAATAAAACTTTAAATGAGCACAAAAGGTTTACTGAAACAATAACTGAATACAATATTGTATAGACAGTGATAGCTGAACACAAAGGAATGCATACACACACACATGTGTGCACACACATCATCATCAGCAGCAACATCATCATTATCATTGTTGTCGTCGTATTCGTCATCATCATCATCATCATCATGATTTAAAGTCCATTTTCCATGCTGGCATGAGTTGGCTGGTTTGAGCGAATCCAGCAAACCAAAGGATGGTGCCAAGCCCAAGTGTCAGCTTTGGCATAGTTTATTAAAGTGACAAAGAAATAAGAAATTATGTCATAAACTTCATTAGCTTTCAGCTGTTTCTGCAACATAGACACAATGCACTCATAGTAAAATGCTTGTGTATCACCCTATAGCTTCATCAGAGCTTCAAAAATGAAGTACCATTTATTTTTGAAGCTCTGATGAAGCTATAGGTTGATGCACAAGCATTCACCTATGAGTGCATTGCATCTTAAAGCAGAAACAGCTAACATAATTTCTAATTCCTTTGTCATTTTAGTCTCTTATACATACACACACACTCACACACACACACTCACACACACACACACACACACACGCACACAAAATAATACTGCTCAATACCACAATATAGTAATATAACATGATCAATGCAGTAACAACTGATTGTAATATTGACAAGCACATGAGAAGATTCCTAAATTGACCAACACAACAACAATGGATCACAACAATGACCAACACAATTGCTGAAAACAAAACCAAAACAATGAAATTGTCGTGAATAACAACAATTACTCTTTTACTCTTTTACTTGTTTCAGTCATTTGAGTGTGGCCATGCTGGAGCACCGCCTTTAGTCAAGCAAATCAAACCCCGGACTTATTCTTTGTAAGCCTAGTACTTATTCTATCGGTCTCTTTTTGCTGAACTGCTAAGTTAAGGGGACGTAAACACACCAGCATAAGTTGTTAAGAGATGTTGAGGGGACAAACACAGACACAAAAACACACACACGCTTATATATATACATATATATATATATATATATATATATATATATATATATATATATATATATACTAGCAGTATAACCCTACCTTGTCCATGTGTGACTTATTACGCCATCTACGATAAGTCTTGCTAGATGAATATCAACTAAAAAAGAAAGCCTTACAACGAAAAAACCCTTATGATGTAAATATGTTCATAATTCAAAAGACGATGAAATTAATAGGGAAAGTCTGAAGGCTGTTTTGCGTAAAATTATTAAGCATACGTAAATTTCATCCGTGTAATTGGCTATAGAAATGCTTGTGCAAAACAACTTTTTGCGCTGCCCTGATTATACATAGCAGGGTAATCCCTTTTAGCAGGAGCTAGGACAGCAATTTCTGATGAAGCAATTGCTGGCGATCTGTTGCTACACAGTTTTGCCAGAATTCTATCAGATTGGGCAGAAGATGTTGATGCACCATTTTGCATTATGTTCAAAGTAGCTTCTGGAATGTGGTGAATTGCTGCAGTCTGTTGCTGTCATTTTAAACCGGTTGCTGTCTTTCCCCAGCAAACTCTCTTCTTTGGAGGCATAATCTATGTATATATTAAACAGAACAACAAAAGTTATAATAGATGGCAGGGTCGGTACTTTTCACATATCTGTAATTTTTCAGATTAACACCCGCACGGTTACCCAACCCTAATCCTGAACCTAATCCTAACACTAACCCTAACCCTAAAACCCTAACCCTGACCCTAAAACCGTATCCGTAACACTAATCCTAACCCTAACCATAACCCTAAACCCTAACCCTGACCCTAAAACCCTAACCATAACACCCTAGTGAAAATCGTGGTATATTTACAAAATATTGACAAACATGAGTTATATTTTATTGAATGATTGTGTACTTGCACGTGTATGTGTTTGAGAGAGCGAGAGAGGAAGAGGTAGAGAGAGGGGGAGAAAGGAATAGAGGTAGTTAAAAGTTTTCTTATGACGGCTTCTCTTTATTGCCTATTACTTCATTAGAAATCTAAGGATGCACATAAGCACATAATAGAGAAAAATGAAACAAATATGGACGACTTGCTCCGAAACACCACCGAGTGGGGAACACTTCTCAAAAATAACCTGCAGTTGTTTCCTTCAAAATTCCTACATGCTTGAAATGTATATACATCAAGGTATATTTGTAGAAAATTTCATGAAAAAATATTCATTTTCCTGGAAGTTAAGAGGAATTTAAGTGGAATTTCCGAAAATTGTCCCCCACCCCCTCCCAAAACACTCACCGAAAATTTTTGTATATTCAGAATCTACATAATAAATAATATATGCATAGAAAATTTCATTAAAAAATATTCATTTTTCTGAAAGTTATGATCTTCCAAAGTCGGGGAATACAACTCTGTAGTTATGCCACATTGACGAACATGAGTTATATTTTTGTGAATGATTGTGTTTAGTTGCACGTGTATGCGTTTGAGAGAGCGAGAGAGGAAGAGGGGGAGAAATGAATAGAGAACGAGAGCAATGTGTATGTTGTTGTCACAGGTCATGTATGTGTGATCGTGTGTGTTTTTACGTAACAATGTTATGAAAAATAGGTAAAGAATACTGAGAGGAAAGTTTAATCTATGACATTGTATGTATCACTCCCCCCCCCTTTCTCTCTCTCTCTCTTTTAATCTTACTCTCTATATTTTGTTGAGCTCGTGTGTAAGAACGCCGTTCCAGGTAGAAGGGAAGAAATATAAAAGTTGCTAGAAACAACAGCCAAATCTATCTTAAATCACACAAAGTAAACGGAATTTTAAAAATCTAATTACTGCACTGGAAAGTTCACACCGAGAAAGTTCCATTGATGTAAAAATTTTTACGAAGAAGTGGAAAATGTGGATTTCTATAAACTTTTAAAAAGGCTTCACACAGACTCACAACTTCAGCTTTATATATTAAGATATATATATATGTATATATATATATATATATATATATATATATATATATATATATATATATATATATACACATATATACGATGGGCTTTTTTTCAGTTTTTGTCTACCAAATCCACTCACAAGGCTTTGGTCAGCCCAAGGCTATAGTAGAAGACACTCGCCCAAGGTGCCATGCAGTAGGACTGAACCCGAAACCATGTGGTTGGTAAGCAAGCTACTTACCACATAGCCACTCCTGCGCCTATAGCAAGCTACTTACCACACAGCTACTCCTGCAGAAAAAAGAAACAAAAAGGATTCTAAAAAGCACCCATGCCAGTGGCACATAAAGGCACCTGTACCTGTGCTGTGTAAAAGCACCCAGTACATTCTGTGAAATGGTTGGTGTTAGGAAGGGCATCTAACCGTAAAAACCATAACAAAACAGACATGGAGTCCAGGCAGCTCTTCAACTGGCCAGCTCCTCTCAAACCAGGAGGGAAAACAGATGTCTGATGATGATGATGATGACAAAAATGGGGACGAGGAGGAGGAGGAGTTGGAGGAAAATATATTTGTAATTAATTAAAGCACAAAATAGCTGCCATTTGCCAAAACATATCTTTGAGAATTTTACAATTTATGGAAGAAAACATGATTACTGTCTGACATTAGTGTAAATAAAGCAATGAAAGAAATAGTAAGAAAATTGGGGTAGGGTGGGAGAATGTTAAAGAGAGAGAGAGTTGGGTAGGAGGAATATATTCTTTTAGAGAGGAAAACAGGAAAATATTTCAATATTTCGATTTCCATGAAAAGGATAAAAAAAAAAACCAGCGAAAAATAGGAAATAAAAATATAAAGTTTTAAAAAATCCAGTTCCATTTCTTGGGGAAAAATAACGATATAAAACAAAACTAATATCAAAGGGAACCATTACGTGATGCCTAAAAATGGAAAAACCAACAGATATGATAAATTTATATAGTGTGTGTGTGTGTGTGTGTGTGTGTGTGTGTGTGTGTGTGTGTGTGTGTGTGTGTGTGTGTGTGTGTGTGTGTAGATAGATACATACATACATACATACATACATAGACAGACAGGCTGGCAGACAGACAGACAAGCAGACAGAAAGACAGACAGATATATATATACACATACATATGGGCACACATGCACAGCCACCACACACTGACGTGAACGAAATCATATATAGATAGATATATCCGTTAGTAGTGAGTTATTACTGGAGTTATTAGGAATGATGTCGAAGGCTATAAATGCTGTAAGTTTTTATATCAGGTTTTATGTATTAGTGAGTGATGGTTTAGTCTACATTAATGTAAATGATTTGATTGATGAAATCAGATATTACAATACACTACCAGAATCCAATTTGGGTGGCTATAGATGAATGTCAGAGGTGATATTACAGGGTGTTTGGGCTAAATTTCACAGTTTGCATAAAAAGAAAAGAAAACACAATATTGTTATATTTTGGGATAGTCATTTTCTTTTTTGGTGGAGTGGCTGGCATTAGGAAGGGCATCCAGCTGTAGAAACGAAGCCAAATCAGACTGGAACTTGGTGCAGCTTTCTGGCTTATCAACTCCAGTCAAACCATCTAACCCAGTGGTTCTCAACCAGAATCCATATGGCCCCTGAGTGTCCATATAAGATTGTTGGGCTTCCATGTAACAAAATAGTAAATTAGGGACCCACAATAAAATTTGAAGGAACCCTGAAAAAAATTTTGCTTTAGTTGTATGTCTTGGTATGTATTGCAAGAAACATTTAGGTTTCTTTCTCCAATGTTTTACATAGTTCTACTTACACAGGTTAATGTGTGGAAAACAAAATAGAAATTTTAAAAGACATTTCTATAAAACTAGTTTTTAAACATCGAATGGCTGTGGGGGTCCACCAAGAGGTACATAAATAAAAAATGTTTGAGAACCCCTGGCCTAACTCATGCCAGCATGGAGAGTGGACATTAAATGATGATGATGATGAATATTATAATCTGCAATGCTGTTATACTAAAGAATGCTAACATGTTCTAATGTCAGCAGAGCATTGATATCACTAATGTAATATCAGTAACAGAGTTCAGCATTTTCTGTGTATAAAGACAATAGGTAATGTGTTGTACAATATCACTGTGTACAGTTATTGCTTATGCACTGTTGTGGTGGTCAACTGTTATTATTTCAAGCATCATGCTGTGACGGGTTATTGTTGAATTTAATCATGTTGATATATTATAATGATGTGTTCAGCTATTGTTGTACACATTATGATGTGTTTGGTCATTGTGCTTAGTTATTGTTGTGTATAATATATAATACTTTCAGGAATTGCCGCAGATATCATGTTGTGCGCAACTATTGTTGTATATATGATGATGATGATCATTACCACCACGACAATGTTCAGGTCGTTGTCACCGTCATTGACATTTTCATCATCGTCGCCGTCCTCCTCCTCCTCCTCCTCCTCCCCCCTCATCATCATCATCATCATCATCACCGCCATTATTTTACATCCACGTTCCATGTTAGCATGGGTTTGATGAGTTGTTACAGTCAGAGACAGTTCTTGTTTGGAGTTACTTTCTCCTTAGAAGAGTCAAAAGACTACACCTTACATGCATGCACATGTGAATATATGTGCATGTGTGTGTATGTGTGTGTGTGTGAGTGTGCATTATAACTGCCATCTCTGATGAGCGCAGGGTTACATAATTGGATGTTACCTAACAAACCATTGAACTCCTAATGCAAAACCAATTGGTAAGATCGGCCATAATGGATATATGATACTGTACACTTCGATTAATATACATCTATATATATATATATATATATATATATTCTTTTATTCTTTTACTTGTTTCAGTCATTTGACTGCGGCCATGCTGGAGCACCGCCTTTAGTCGAATCAAATCGACCCCAGGACTTATTCTTTGTAAGCCTAGTACTTATTCTATCGGTCTCTTTTTGCCGAACTGCTAAGTTACGGAGACCTAAGCACACCAGCATCGGTTGTCAAGCGATGTTGGGGGGACAAACACAGATACGCAACATATACACACATACACATACATATATACATATATACGACGGGCTTCTTTCAGTTTCCGTCTACCAAATCCACTCACAAGGCTTTGGTCGGCCCGAGGCTATAGTAGAAGACACTTGCCCAAGGTGCCACGCAGTGGGACTGAACCCGGAACCATGTGGTTCGTAAGCAAGCTACTTACCACACAGCCACTCCTACGTCTATATATATAAATTTAAATAATA
The DNA here is from genome assembly GCF_046866305.1 of Octopus bimaculoides. Classification (NCBI taxonomy): domain Eukaryota; kingdom Metazoa; phylum Mollusca; class Cephalopoda; order Octopoda; family Octopodidae; genus Octopus; species Octopus bimaculoides. The sequence continues at coordinate 48,384,739 of NC_142929.1, read as the reverse complement.
AGGGTGAAAAATTGAATATTAATTTGATTAATATCAATTTAAAACCAGTGGTCTAGCAAATTGAAAAATCTGAAGATTCAGAAAAATTATATTACATACATTTAAGAGGGATGACCATGAAGTGGACATCTCTTTTGCTAGAAGAAGACCAATCTTTTCTTAGTGGTCAGACTGTAGGTGGTCTTCTTCTAGCAAAAGAGATGTCCACTTAGTGGTCATCCCTCTTATATGTATGTATCTATATATATATATGACAGGTTTCTTGTCTCTCAAAGCTTTGGTCAGTCTGAAATAGTAGTAAAAGAAACTTGTCCAAAGTGCCATGCAATAAGACTGAACTCAAAACCACACGGTCAGGAAGCAACGTTCTTAATTACATAAACATGCCTATCTCATATTGTGTTGTATTATTTGTTGTGTGTATCATGAAATGTGCACCTATTGTTTTAGGCTATGGAGTTTGTGAGCAGCGTTTAGAAACATAATGTATTTTACCTTATATTTGCAACTATTAGTCCCAACAGTGGAATCAAAATATGTTTGCGTGCGTGTGTGTGTGTGTGTGTGTGTGTGTGCATGCATGTGTGCATGATTGTAAGGATGGTGTACAGATTACACACACACACACACACACACACACACATACAAAGACAAGCACACACACACGCACACATATATATATACATGCATATACATGCATATATATGTATATATATGTGTGTGTGTGTATATATATATATATATATATATATATATATATATATATATATATATATATATATATATATATATATGTATGTATGTATATATGTATATGCATGTGTATATGTGTGCATATATATGTGTGCATGTGTATATAGACACACACCACAACATACCCACATTTGCTTCCATTTATGTATATATATGTATATATATATTTGCATACATATGTGCATTTATACATACATACACACACATACACATATTGTAAAGATTATTATTGAGAAAAAAAAACATACATTGTATTATTATTATTATGTATATATTCTTTTTCTACATTTGATATTTTTGTGTTAGTTTTCTTTATTGGCAAGATCAGAAAACATTTTTGTTCTCTCATCATATATCTTTGCATAATTTTTGTTTACTTGTTTTGTTTTTTTTTTTGTTTTTCCTCTCAATATTCCAGTCTTGTCTATCTTGGTTCTATCAATAACTCAGTCCCAAACTTTCAGTTATTTCATTATTGACTAGCTATAGACTTTGCTGAAGGATATCCATGCTTACTGGCAAAATTGTGCTTTGGAAAAAAATTGATAAACATGAGCATTTCATGAACTAAGTAAATACTCATCGACCCACATGAAAACGAGTGATTTAGAAAAACTTTCGAAAATTTTTATTGGTGCATAGTTTTATCTTTTATAAATGTGTGTCTGTTTGATAAACTACTGGTAGATATTTTCTTTCTTTCTGCTGTTTCTTATGTGAACGCTACATTATCTGTGTTTAAGGATGTATACTTTTATAAAAATAAGAAACCATAGAACATTTTGTGCTACATTTGCTGTTCGAGAGATATGTGACGGTCAATGTCCTGTTTATGTCAAGTATAAGGTTAACATTAAAGTATCTATTTAAAATGATGTAATATAACAGTTAACGTCTGAGCAAATTCAATCTATGATTTGGTTTTTGAATCCTAGTTGTGAATTGTTTTAGCTTTTGTTGTTGTTGTTGTTGTTGTTGCTGTTACAGGTGTGGGTGGGGCTGTTTGGTAAGAAGTTTGCTTCCCAACTACATGGTTCCAAGTTCCGTCCCACTATGTAACATCTTGAACAAATGTCTTCTACTGTAGAACCATGGCAACCAAAGCTTTGTGAGTGAATTTGATAAATAGAAACTGAAGGAAGCCTGTTTATATATATATATATATATATATATATATATATATATATATATATATATATATATATATATATATATATAGACTATATATTATTCATATATATTCAAGATATTATTAATTATATATATATATATTATCACCATGATTGACCGCTAGCCACTAAGCTTATTTTATTCTCTCCCTGCTTATTTTCTCATGTTCATTTCTGTTGAAGAGTATAGGCTCGAAATGTAAAAGACTTTTTCACCTTCCCGAGCATTAAACTAATACATCTGTTTGTTGTTTACACCTGTCTTCATCTTTTGTTATTTTTGTCTTTTTGTAAATTCCAACTATATATATATATACACAGACACACATATGCATGTGTGGGGGGGGGGGCATGTTACTGTCTCCTTGCCTTGACATTGCATAATAGGATTTGTGAACAAAAATATCATATCTTGCAATTGTTGTCCTTCATTCCCAATCTTCCATGAAAACATGTCTGGTTATGGGAAAATATTACCTTTCGTGGAAATGGGTAAGGGTTGGTGACAGGAAAGGCATCCAGCTGCACACACACACACACACACACACACACACACACACACACACACACACACAGAGATAAATAAATATATGCAGTGAGTTTCTTTCAATTTCCACTCACAAGGCTTTGGTAGGCCTGAAGTTACAGTAGAAGACAGCTGCCCAAGGTACCATGTAGTGGGACTGAACCCAGAACCATGTAGTTGGGAAGCAAACTTCTTAACACCTGCAAAGAAATTTGTTTTATTATTTAGTCGGAGAGCAAAAAAGTATATTTACCATTCCATTTTCTCAAATGAATTGCTTTAAGTTTATCTCTGCTGTTTTAATTTAATATTTAATCTTTATAAGATAATATAGCATCATCAATCACTTAGTGCCAAAGCGATTAGATTATTTCACTAATGTTCACAACAGCAAAGGTGTCCTATTCAGGGTCTCTGGGAGTGGAGAAAAGAAGTAATGAATCTTCAAACAGGAGACCTTGTCTGAATACTCATAACAGTGTGAACTCTGTTAAAGGCACCAAAGGGCTAGTTAATGAAGGTAAAACAGATGACAGATCAAATCTACCATGCAAGGACTTAGAGTACAAATAGCAGGAGTAAACAGCACAAGATACCTCCCTCTAACACTAAAAATTCTGCCAAAGTGTGGCCTTGGGGTCAGTCCCAAAGCATCGCACCCTGGGCAAATGTCTTCTGCTATAGCCCTGGATCAACCTAAGCTTTGTGAGTAGATTTGATAGACAGAAGCTGAAAGAAGCTTATCTTGTATATATATTTACATGCATGTGTGTCATCATGTTTGATAACCAATGTTGGTTTATTTACATCCCCATAACTTAGTGGTTCAACAAAATAAAATCAGTAAAATAATAAGTGCTAGAGTCAATTTGTTTACCTAAACCCTTGAAGGTAGTGCCCCAGTATGGCCGTAGTCCAATGACTGAAACAGATAAAGGATAAGAGATAATCCTTTGCCCTGGGCTGGTACTTTATTTTACTGAGCCCACAAAAATGAAAGACCCTCACAGAGTTTGAACTCATTATGAGGAAAGCTAGAATAAATGCTGCAAGGCATCTTATCCAACATGTTAACTGCTCTGCTAGTTAGCCATCTTAACCATTATAAGCACTAATTTGAGATAAAAAAGTGAAACACCATAAATATAGCTTCATTGGATGACCTTGTTCCTCGTCACATGACAGAGTGCTTACTGTTCCATCTCTTCAAAATAGATTCTGTAATATGATTTTGCTTTTTCATTCATGGAATTAGTTCTTGTCACAAACACCAAATTACATTTCAATGGGACACCTTTGCTTTTGTGAACATTAGTGAAATAATCTAATCCATTTGGCACTAAGTGATTGATGATGATATTTTATCTTATGAAGATTAAACAATAAATTTAAACAGCAGAAATAAACTTATAGGAATTCATTTGAGAAAATGGAATGGTAAATATACTTTACTGTAATTGTAATATATTATAGCTGCCCAGCAAGAATTGATCTGTGATTCAAATCCTCTCATCTCTGACTCAAATTGGTTATTATAATGTCCAATATTATTTTGAACAGATGTTGTGATAATGCCCTCTTGAGAGGGCATTGTAAGCTCGCATACACCAAGGGGGAATTATGAGGCAAGTACTGTGAGTTTAAAGAGATTGGAATTATTCCTGGAAAATTAATATGTAATGCTTTAGCATTTGGCCTGACCAGATTTTACCTCTCAATACTACCCTACAATGTCAATTTAAAAGGTAGCAATCACATCGTTGAAATCTCAAAGCTATTGGATAATGCATGATTAATTTGAAACAATGTGAATAAATAAAGCATTACATTTGAAAGAGTAATTCGAATGTCAAAGGGGTAAAACCAGCCACAACATTTCTGTGTTTAGAAAGAAACAAAAACTTGAATAAGAAATACAATAGAGAGGGGGAGGGGCAGAGGGGATGGGAAGAGGAGAGGGGATGGGAAGAGGAGAGGGGATGGGAAGAGGAGAGGGGATGGGAAGAGGAGAGGGGAGAGTGAGAACATGAGTGTGTATGTACATAAATACATATGTGTCCATGCACACAAATATATATAGATGTGTGTATTTGTGTATGCATGAGGGTAGAAAATTAGGTATGTGCATATATATAAAATTATAGGTGAGAGAGAGAGAGAGAGAGAGAGAGAAAGAGATAGTCAGACTGAAATAAAGAGAGAAAGAGAGAGAGGGAGAGAGAAAGAGACAGTCAGATTGAAATAAAGAGAGAAAGAGAGAGAGAGAGAGAGAGAGAGAGAGAGAGAGAGAGAGAGAGAGAGAGAGAGATTGCATCAGCTTAATGGTGGACTGATTATAGCAGCTTTTTGGGCAACGAGAATTTGCAAACCAAGCAGTACTCTTACAGGGTTCTGTAATTAATGAATTTTTTTTTTTACTACATGTGTGGCTGTGTGGTAAGAAGCTTGCTTCCCAATCACAAGGTTCTGGGTTCAGTCCAACTGCGTGGCATCTTCTGCTATGGCTTCAGGCCAACCAAAGCTTTGCGAGTGAATTTGGTAGACGGAAACTGAAAGAAGCCTGTCATGTGTGTGTGTGTGTGTGTGTGTGTGTGTGTGTGTGTGTGTGTGTGTGTGTGTGTGTCTGTGTTTATTACCCCACCATCGCTTGACATCCAATGTTGGTGTGTTTACGTACCCGTAACTGAGTGGTTTAGCAAAAAGAGACTGATAGAATAAGTACTAGGCTGACAAAGAATTAGTCCTGAGGTTGATTTGTTCGACTAGAAGGCAGTGCTCCAGCATGGCCACAATCAAATGACTGAAACAAGTAAAAGAATATAGCTATATAAAGTATGTGTGCACACATTTAAATAATTCCTTTGTAACATGTTGTCTATGAATAAATAGGCAACTCAGGGAAACAGAGGTAAATTATTATTATTATTACTTGTCCATGCTATGAAATGACTGGCATTGGGAAGGGCATATGGCCATAAAAACCATGAGAAGACAGTATAGCTTTTAGCAGTTTTCTGACTTACCAGCTCCTGTCAAACTATTCAACCCATGCTAATATGGAACACAGGCATTAAATGATGATGATGACAACTAGTATTGTTGCTGCTACTGATGCTGCTACTGCTGTTATTACTACTGTTGTTGCTGCAACAACAACAATAAAAAAAAAGCTGAATCATCTAGATATGTTTATCAAAGTCATTTATAAAAATCTATAATGCTGTCTATACATAATGCTAGGGGGATTTGAATGGGTTAACAGAACCTACATAACTGAACATTTCCTAGACTGATTTTCTTCTGAAGATGGGCTTTGTGCCTGAAATACAAAGGTTTTTTTTTTATTAAACTTTCCGTATTGTCAGAAGCTTTTTATTTTCTCTTTTTACCTTCTTTGATGTTACAATGCTTCAAGCAAACTACAACACTCATAAAAATCTATGCATTTTGTCTCATAGACAATGATGATTTGTCTGATCAAATCATCACTTGAATAGAATTGAGAAACTATCGAAGTACAAAAGTCTTAAATGCCAAATAAGCAAGATGTAAGGTTTGAAAGAAAAACAGTACCAAAAATAACTGGTGCACTAGATATTACGGAGAGTGTGAAAACATAAGAAACATTAGAGCAAAAGTTTGAATACCTTGGTGCCTATATCTCATTCTAGTTTAGAATTATGAACAGATAGATATTTAATGTATGACTATTAATAAGGTTGGTAATTTTAGCTGCATCTTGTATTATTGTGGTGTGGCTGTGTTGTAAGACATTTTGCTTCCCAACCACATGGTTCCAGGTTCAGTCCCACTACATGACACCTTGGATAAGTGCCTTCTACTATAGCTTCAGGCTGACCAAAGCCTTGCAAGTGGATTTGGTAGAGAGAAACTGTAAGAAGCCCAACATTTGTGGTTGGGGGGTGCGTGCACATGTGTGTGTGTCCCATCACTGCTTCACAACTGGTGTTAGTGTATTTGCATCTCTGTGACTTTGTAGTTTACCAAAAGAGACTGACAGAATAAGTACCAGACACAAAAAAAGAAAAAAATGATTACTGGGGTCAATTCATTCGACTAAAAATTCTTCAAGGCAGTGCCCCAGCATGACCACAGTCTAATGACTGAAACAAAAAAAAAGAAAATCATCAATGATCCTCAAAGAACCCTGCAATGAGTGAATGTAGGATGTACTTAAAATTCTGTTTTCCCCCCTCATTGCTGTTGCATCACTGATACATACACTATTCCATTTCAGTCTTACCTCCTTAAAAATATATGGTCTTCTTTGCAGAAAATATCTTCACCTGTTGTATGTTGATCTAATAAGCACCAAAGCATTAAGATCTTATGCACACTGCATTCATGTGAATATCTGAGAAAGGAATATTCGAACATCATTCTTTAATGTCGACCAATTTATTCATCTGAATCACAAATTTATTACTTTGATTCTTTCATTAGTTACACAAATTGGTTATTTCTCTTTCCTGCAACTTTTTTTTTTTTTTTTCGCATTCTATATCATTTAACAGTGAAATTTTCCTTATTTTATTTACATTGATTATTCCACGGATAATTTCTGTAATTTTACGTGCTGCTGGGCATTACAAATTTTTGCTAATTGTATATGGCTCTTGAGTTTTTGTGACAAAATATTAAGCTTCATATGATGTTTTACAGTACGTTTTCTTGAACTGATATTTGTGTTTTTAAAAAAAAAACACTATTTATGTATTTCAAAAGATTTTAATGATGATAAAGATTTGCCTGGAGAGGAAGCATATCCAGTATCAAGATAGCTTTCTAATTTCACAGGCTTCATGCAATCATTCACCAAATATTCATCACAAATTAGGTAGACTTGCTGGTGCTTTGTATACCTAGGAGCAAAAGTAAATTCATATTAAAAGACAAAAAAAAGTATTGAGCTACTTATTCATGTTACTGCATCCAGATTCTTTAGAAACTATTAGTTCAGCAATGTTTTCTTCTGTGTGTTCTTTGATTAAATTTAAGCATTTAAACATAGGCAAATGCATGGCTGTGTGGTTGAGAAGTTTACTTCCCAATCACATAATTTTAAACTCAGACTCACTGCAATTCACTTTGGGCAAATGTCTTCTACTTCCACTGTAGCCCTAAGCCAGCCAAAGCCTTGTGAGCAGATTTGGCAAACTGAAAGACCTCTATGATATGTATGTATGTATGTATAAAAAAAAATCTTGTTCATCCCCTCTTTGTAAGGCCTTAATGGCCAAAATTTTGAAATAATGTATGTATGCATGTATGTAATTTAAGTCCATTTATGTGAAGTGTTTTAGAGTGCACTCATAAAAGCTACTATGCTATTTATTTTGGCTACCATTCATTGTTCTCATCTTCCAGAGTAATTTTATGGAATGGTTATTAGTCTGGTGCCACTATAGCATTGGACGAATATAGTAATAACAAGAACTTTTGGATGGAAATTCATAAATCCTTTAATACATTGCTATGTACATTTCCCCCTTAAAATCCATGGCTTTTACTAATCATATTTGTAATTTCTCATGGATGGGGAATACAATTAATCCATGAGGTCAGTGGAAATATATGTAGCAATGCGTTAAAGGATTTATGAATTTCCATCCAAAAGTTCTTGTTTTATATATATATATATAATGTTTGGAATATAATTATATATGTAATATATAATCCTTATTAATCCTTTGTACTATAGGCACAAAGTCTGAAGGTTTGAGGGAGGAGCAAGTCCTGTGCAAGGACCCAAGTCCTTGCACAGATACTTATTTTATCAACCCTATGAAAGGCAAAGCCAACCTTGCCAACATTTGAACTCAAGACATAAAGACAGATAACATGCTGCTAGGCAACTTGCCTGGCATGTTAATGGTTCTGTCAGCTCACTGCCTTAATAATAACAATAATAATAATAATAATAATAATAATAATAATAATAATAATAATAGTAATAATAATAATAATAATAATAATAATGGTGATGATGATGATGATGATGATGATGATGACGATGATGATGATGATGATGATGATGATGATGATGATGATGATGATGATGACAAGGTAGGTTGGGAGGTCAAGCAGTTGTGGTCAATGAAAAAGGTAGTAATAGTACCAATAATTGTGGGAGCCCTGGGAACAGTGAGTAAAAATCTACACCAAAATCTAATCAGTTTGTGCCAGTCACGAGGCCAGACATTTCTGAAAGTTTCATCTGAATCCATCCTGCAATTCTTGATATATCTTGTCCATGGACAAACAAACAAACAAACAAACAAACATAACTGAAAACAATTATGAAGAGAGTAACTGCCATCCCAGTTGTTGTAGGAACAGTGGTAGCACTAACAACTATGAAAAGTATGTTGAAGAAATCGGAATTGACATGAAGATAGAACATGTTCAAAAGCTGCTTTATTGGGGAAAAACAAGAAATTTGAGATTGGTACTTGGGTGTAGAAAGAGACCCTATGAGACTTTTGACAACAGGTTGCTGTCCACTCTCACAAAATTAACAGGAGCAAATAAAATCGAGAGCTCTGAGAAGTAAAATGGGTAATGATAATAATAACAACAATAATAATAATAATAATAATAATAATAATGATAATAATAATAATAATAATAATAATAATAATAATAATAATAATTCTTTCTATTATAGGCACAAGGCCTGAAATTTGAGGGGAGGGGGCTAGTCGATTACATCAACTCCAGTACTCAATTGGTACTCATTTTATCGACCCCGAAAGAATGAAAGGCAATGTCAACCCCAACGGAATTTGAATGCAGAATATAAAGACAGATGAAATACTGCCAAGCATCTTCTTTTCTGCTCTAGGCACAAGGCCTGAAATTTTGGGGGAGGGGACCAGTCGATTAGATCAACACCAGTAAGCAACTAGTACTTAATTTATCGACCCCGAAAGGACGAAAGGCAAAGTCAACCTTGGTGGAATTTGAACTCGGCATGCTAACGATTTTGCCAGTTCACCGCCACGACAATAATAATAATGACAACACCACAATGATGACGATGATGACAACAATCATTACCTCATATGTAGAGACAAGGTCTCAAATTCTGTTCATCTCAGAAATTGACAAGTACATTACAGATTACGTAATGGACCCCAGAAGGATGAAATGCAAAGTTGGTGTCAGCAGTATTTGATCTCAGGATGTAAAAAAAAAATCAAAACAAATACTGCAAGGCATTTTTGTCTGACATTCTAATGATTCCATCAAACTATTACTCATGAGTAAGACAGCTTCATCAAGGAGCAGGTGCATTAACAAGTAAATTGATGACAGCTTGAGAGATTTAAACAATAAAAGAGATTTTGTGAATGAAACCAGTCTTCTTTCTTTTCCTCTTCAATCTGGTGCTAACACAAAAGTTTTCAAACAGACAAGCAATAACATCCACCAAACATTCAATCGTTAGTGAAATTTTCTGCACACCCCTTTTTTTCTTAATCAAGGAGATAACAAATTAAATTATGCATCCTTATAATTCTTCATTCTTCACCAAGGTGTTTGAGAAATTTAAGAAGTTGGAAGCTATCTTAATTTTATAAAAAGGGTAATTGATTCAATCCATTTTCAATCCTCTCAGACCCCATCACCACTACAGTAGGAATGGTGAGGAGCTTTACTTTATGAAAAACGCTAAGCTATCTCATTTAGTCAATATGGTCACTCTACTAGTTACAGATAAAGTGGTATAGGATGACTAACAACTATTTCCTGTATATGGAGGACTTACAACTGTATAACAAACTGCTGGAATCCCTGCTGTATTGTGTGCATGGATTTAGTAGCAACACTGATTGTGATATTTGGTTAGGAAAATTGCAACGAGTGTAAAATTAATAAACCATCAATGTAATTTTAGAAATAAGAGAATTAGTCTAAACAGTGCTACAAATAAAATTGCAGTTAAAGAACTAAAGAGAATAATAATGTACAAATGTAACAATAAGCAAACTAGTTGCAAAAGAACACTAAAGACACATCAGATGAATATTTAAAACTGAAATGAATACCAAAAATAAGGTAATAGATATCAATTTTCTGGCTTTTCTACTAATAAGTTTCAGATGTAACTTATTAGCTAGAGTCTAAATTAATTAGCAAGACTTGAAATTGAAAATTATGACAGAATTTTGAATATTCCACCCAAAAGATAACAAAGATAGATTATATTTATAAAGTATTCAAGAAAGTAGAGGCCTTTTACAACTAGAAGGTCATGGTTAATTATAACAAAATGGTTGGTTGGCATTCCGTCAGTTATGACGACGAGGGTTCCAGTTGATCCGATCAACGGAACAGCTTGCTCATGAAATTAACATGCAAGTGGCTGAGCACTCCACAGACACGTGTACCCTTAACGTAGTTCTCGAGAAGATTCAGCGTGACACTGAGTGTGACAAGGCTGACCCTTTGAAATACAGGTACAACAGAAACAGGAGGAAAGAATGAGAGAAAGTTTTGGTAAAAGAGTACAGCAGGGTTCGCCACCATCCCCTGCCGGAGCCTCGTGGAGCTTTAGGTGTTTTCGCTCAATAATCACTCACAACGCCAGGTCTGGGAATTGAAACTGCAATCCTACGACCGCGAGTCCGCTGCCCTAACCACTGGGCCATTGTGCCTCCACATAACAAAATACAGTGATGAATAAAAGGAAACTGGGTACGACATTAAACTGCATCTGGAAGTGAGTCTCCAGTTTGGGAGTTCTGGAGTTATGGGAAGCATCTCTTAATTACTACTATTCCCAAGTTCGTTCTGATCCAGAATGGTAGTACCTGTCAGGGTCCCATCTACAATATTTTAAATGATTTCTAAACCAGTCTATTTATTATTACTGAGATTGTTTCTGTTCTCAATCCCTATATTCTGGTTATTTCAATTTTCCAGATTCTTCTATTTTGGATAATTTCTCAAAAATCTATGTATCATCTGTTAGGACACTTCCTTTTCTAGTGGTACTTGACAGCTATATCTAGTTGATTTGCCCTGATCTCCCTGACTGTGTAAAATGTCATAGCCCAGAGTATGGTCACTTAATCATCATCTTAAACATTCTCTGATGCATGTTTATATCATCTCTTTTCTCTCATGATTCCAAGATGTTGGGCTCCTTAGTTTCAGCTCCTTAGCTACAATGAAAGCAATCAATTTAGGAGAAGGAAAACTCCAAAATTAATACCCTCTTCCAACATGCCCTAAGCCAGCATGGAAGGGTATAGCTGATGAAATTAACATGAGATAGGTCCAATAGCAGATTCATATTACAGAGGCAACTATCTCATAGTGGTGCACATTCTGCCATAGTTGGAGATAATGGGAAATGATGATGATAGAGAATATAAACAGTTTACAAAATATGAATGAAGTAAAACAAAAGTGAATACGTAACAAAGGCTAAAGTAACAGACAGCTATAACAAGAACTAAGAATTAATCATTCTTTCTACTATAGATATAAGGCCTGTAAATTTTGTGGAGGGGTCTAGTCAATTACATCAACCCCATTACTTGACCAGTACTGAAAGGATGAAAGGCAAAATTGACCTTGGCAGATTCTGCCAGCTTGTCACCTTATTGAGAAATAATAATTAAAGTAGGATGTTGGTAATAAAATCACATACATTGTCATAAATGATCAAGTCAGAGCAGAGTTGAAATGGAAAAACATTAATACTAGAAGCCCAAGCCTCAAAGGTGGGACTACTAAAAACTATATAATGAAGCAGAGTAGGAAAAGTAGCAGTACAATATGAGAGGACTATGAATAAACAATCGACCATATTGGTTTCGAGAAGATTATCTTAGCCAAACGAAATAAATAAAAGTAGATGACAGAGATGGGGGCAAATAAAAGTGTATGATAGAGTTAGGGGTAAATAAAAGTATATGATAAGGTCGAGGGTATTCATCAGTGGAAGCTATGACAGCATTATAATAAGAATATATGGTTCAAACATATTTATAAAAGGTTTCAGAAGAATTCTTTCTTTATTGCCCACAAGGGTCTAAACACAGAGGGGACAAACAAGGACAGACAAAGGTATTAAGTCGGTTAGATCAACCCCAGTGCATAACTGGTACTTAATTTATCGACCCCGAAAGGGTGAAAGGCAAAGTTGACCTCGGCAGAATTTGAACTCAGAACGTAGCGGCAGACGAAATACCGCTAAGCATTTTACCCGGCATGTTAACGTTTCAGCCAAAGTGTCTATACTCTGAGGTATATATATTTTTATACAGTTCAGACAATGGAAAGTATGCCCAGCATTTTAGAATCTTGAAATAAAACATAAATCAGAGAATATTTAAGAAGATGACAAGGTGACCATACACTGGGGTATGCCATTTTATATGGACAGGGATATCAGGGTAAATCAACTAGATATAGCTGTGAAGGACCACTAGGAAAGGAAGTGCTCTAACAAATGATACATGTGTCTCTAAAGATAATTGAAAGATTATCCAAAATAGAAAAATCTGGAAAATAGAAAAAAAAAACAGAATATAGGGACTGAGAACAGAAACAATCCTTGTAACAAGAGAATAGTTTGCAAATCATTTAAAATGTTGTAGAAAAAATATAACCAAAACACAAGGACTTACAAATATAAACCGCATACAGAAATTATATCAACAGACACTGAAAATATCTTATGTAGAAATCTTTCAATAAAATTAAGAGAATTAAAAAATACATAAACTAACAAGGTTTATATGACTTGGAACATTCCCAGTCTGCCACCAATTGCAACAGACAGCTGCTTCATGACAGTAAAAAACACTTTTGGTATGTAATAATAACAATTATTGGACAGACCATCCAGCCCCAACAATTTTCTCACTGCACAATTGATCAACATGTCTGCTGTTTCATCAACTGCAACAGGTGTTTTGAAGAATTCTGAATCTTAAGCTGACAATTCCAGTAGAATGTCTACTTAGGCACTGAGGTGCACCATTTCTAGTCTGTCACTCCTCACAAAGTTTTACAAAGTGCCACTGAAAATCATACACATCTTCTTGGAATTGGATAGTGCAAGCCTGCAACAGTCTGCCAAAGATTGAATTATAGATTTGCAGCCACACAACATCTCTTCTACACATTCCCATCTAATGGTGATAGCACCTTCATTTTTCAGAACCTGTACCCTAGAATAAATTATGCACCCTTTGTATTTTGTTTTGAGATAGTAATCAAATACCTTTCACATCAGAATCATGTAGTAAATAATACCTTTTCTGTTCAGTTCTAATTGACTAATCCCTTCTCTAATTTTCTACTTTCTGTTGCTACATCTTTACTAAAATAGATAGATTCTGCTCCTGTTTCCCTTTTTAGTAGGACACACAAACTCTTGTTAATAATTCTGACCTTCAATCCTTGCATAATTAATATTCTGAACCCTGAAATCTTTGTACTTTGGGAAAGATGCATTCAGTTTCTAATACAAAGGACCCTGTTTTTTTAAATTTTATCTCAGTTGGCTATACACTAAGAATTTATGTTCTGTGAAGCTAATTCTTAAGCAATGGACAACTTACTTTGTTCTTTATCAATTAACCTAATGAAAACTATGCTTCAGTATGACCTGGATTACCCATTACAGTTTATCTGGATTCACATTATTGTAGCCCAGAAATCCAGACAATATCTCTCAGCGAGCTGGAAAAACTTGAGTAGATTTACAGAACGTTTACACTTGTTTTCTTATCAGTTACCCTGACACAATCTTTGCATGTGTCTAAGATGATATTCTAGTCACCCTCTAATATAAATGACTGAGATGTCCCAAAACTAGACTGTACATCACTAGAGAAATTTAAGCTTCCAGTTCCTGTTGGGGCATAAATAGCTCCACTCTAAAAATATCACCACCTCAACTGCTGCTCATGTCTAGAACCATTAACTTTTCGTTCATGTCTACGAAGATCATATTTTACGTCTTCTAAGTCCATGCCTTTCCAAAACAGCACTATCACACCACTTGAGCAATGCTAACCAAAATAAATAGAGAGCCTTGAATTGATTGACCAGAGAGAGAATGAATGAATACAGCTCAGAAATTCTGGCCTCAATAGTAGTCACCACATCTGAACTCAATGAACTAATATCAGTTAAACAGATGCCCCCTGCTTCCACACCAATCCAGACCACATGCATTTAATCATTCCACACCTAACTGTGACATGTTGGCTTGCAAAAGTGTGGGAAAAGCCATCTACTTTGTTTTAAGTGTTAAGTAATCTGAAAGCCTGGTATTGTTTGTCTTGGTGAATACTCAAAATGTTCTTCAAACATCTTCAACCTCAAAAATGATTTCTTATAGAGACACAAGACCAGAAATTTTGGAGAAGGAGAACAGCTGAAATTATGCTGATTTCCAGTAGTTCACTGGTACTTATTGGCCTTGTGCCTATAAAAGAGATGATTATTACTATTATCACTAGTAGCAGCAGCAGCAGTATTGATGATGATGATGTTGATGATGATGATGATGATGATGATGATGATGATGATGATGGTGGTATGAGGACAGCTTTATTTAAATGATAGTTAAGTATCTCTTAATTATCATGTCATTTCAATAAAGAAACCAGTATGGTGCAGTATATTTTGAAGAGGATAAATGAGATTATTTCAATCATACACAATTAGATAGATAATTAATTAGAAGCAATAATCACAGAAACAATCAATATGGAAACAAATTAAAAAAAAAATCTCAGCCAGATTGAAAAGGAAATCAGAATTTTAAATGAAATAAATGGACAAAAGCAAACGAAAGATATAAACAACAGCCTCTGGATAGTGACTATGAGCTGTTTACTTAAATGATTTAATAAAAATAGTAAATCTTTCTTATATATGTAACCTAGTTTATTCTTAAGTTAGAGCCAATTATAACATACTAATTGTAACAAACATCATCTAATGAACATTATTCTTTCATCCTACTCAGTCCAGACGAGCAGATGCACGAGAACAGCAGCAGTTGCATCAATAATCATTGTAGCTCCTGCCCGACTCTCTTCTGAAGATATTGTGCAGTGTTTGCATGCCAGCAATAACTCTTGCAGTAGAACACTAGTTATTGCACTTTGACTGAATCCACCATGCCTTCCTTTGTTGTGGCCATCGTCAGAATTTGCTGGCATGCAAAATCATACAGAACACAGGCGCCATCTATTGTCTTCATCACTGCTGACATCACTGCCATTGCTGTCGTCGTCATTGTTGTTGTCATCATCGTCATCATTGTCATTGTCATCAATGTCATCATTGTTATTGTTATTATCATCGTCATCATCATCTTCATTCTAATCATCATCATTGTCGTCGTCATTAGCATCGCCATCATCATCATTCTAATCATCACTGTCATCATCATCATCATCATCATCATCATCATCATCATCATCATCATCATCATCATTGTCATCACCATTTTTACATCCAATGTTTTCATACAAGCATATGTTGGATAAGACTTCTTGAAGCAATATTGCATGACTAAATGTTCTTCTTGATTCCAACTTCTCCTTGTTTTCAACTACTGTATGTAAAAAGTCTACATATTAGTTCAAACCCTGGACTTGATGTTTTTTTTTTTTTCAATTAGAAAATTCTTTGCAAATGACAACTGATGGATTTTCAAATGATGACATCACCACATATCTGACCAATCAGATTTGTTCTATAGTGAGTGAGTAAAAAGTTAAAAATGCTGTCAGTCCTAATACTAGCATGTTCCCTGCTTTTGCAGTAATATTCTTGCTTTCCGGAGAACACACATATTATTACTATGAACAGAACTTTCTGATATTGCTCATGTTTTTCATTGGACCATCATGTCCAATACAAATTTTTCACAATAAGTGTATGGTGAATCAAAAGTGAACAACTACTCTTTTCATTCAAGTGATTTTCCATTCATTCTATTCATCTTATTGTTAAAGGTATTTCATTTATTATATTTCACGACTTTTCACATGATGAACAGTTGAGCTTCAGGACATACACACACATTATTACTACTTGTCAATACCAAGACATTCAGAAATAAACACACGAATGCATGCACACAATTTCTTTGTGCATCCTTCCTTTGCATCTAGCCTGTACTAGCATAAGGAAACAAATACTAGCATGAAAATGAACGAACAAATAGTAATAATTAATTCAACATACTTTAACTGAGGCAATATTAGATCCACTGCATGTTATAATTCTGGTGATACAAAACTGGTGAGAAATATATAGAAAGACTGAAAGAATAGAAAAATGTGTTGAGAGATTAGATGAGATTGTAGCATTTAACCATTATTATATTTAACAACATTTGTCCTCTCAGACATATTCAATTCACTGTATTCCTTAAAATACTTGAAGAGAGAGTGTGAAAGCTTTCAATATGAAAAATAAATAAAATAACAAAAATAAAAATAATCAATAATTCTGAATCAAGACTCGAATGTATGATGTTCTTACATGTATCATATGGAAACTTTATATTAGTAAAAGAAAACTTCTAAGGTCCTTCAAAAGGAAGGAATCTCTATATATTTTAAGGCTGCATTGAATAAAATATAATATAAGGTCACATAACTGAATGTTCTATTAATCATATGAAAAAATATTATTATATTTTTTTTTGTCAAAATGTAATTAGAAATATTGTGTTATTTAGAAGTGTATTTCCCAATCATGTAATCATGTGGTTCCAAGTTTATTCTCAATGTGCAACATTTTGGGTAGGTGCTTTTATCATTTTGTTATAAATGGAATTTTGGCAGAGAAAGTACAGAAACCCATTTAGATATATATATATATATATATATATATATATATATATATATATATATATATATAGATAGATAGATAGATAGATAGATAGATAGATACATACAGACATACATACATACATATTTTGTAAACGACCGTGTGAAGGAGAGGTGATAAGCATAGCTCCTTTTGTACATCACACAGTTGATACAATAAATATGAAAAGGATAAATGAGTATAAGTGCCAGAAGGAAAAGAGAGACACAACTGGGGTAGAATGTTTAAGAGAAGATTTTATTGATAGGTTAACATGTGTGTCTGTGTGTGCATCATATAAACATAATAATAGACAGGCCGTCATGTATACATAATATGTATGTGTATGCAAACATGGATGTATACATAATATGTATGTGTGTGCAAACAAGTAGAACCTGCACTTCTTTCTGCTGTTAAAGTTGTTAAATGCCAGGTACTGGTAGAGCAGTGCAGAAACCAGGGGCAGCAAGCATGTTGAAAGATAATAGCAGTGGACTGTTGAGGTTTCATTGGGCATTCATTTTGCAAACCACTGACTGGATTTGGAGTTACTGGTACAGCAAAGAAAAAGGCTATAAATTCCATTACTGAAACTGCAAAGAAGACCACAAAATGGCTTTGAATAAAAAAGGAAGACCAGTAGTTTGCTACCTTTGGGATGCAAGCCAGGACTTTCTCCCTCTAGTTAGGTCAGCTGTGCAAGTGGGGTCTGATATTGAAAGACCCCAAACCCACAGGGATCCCAGAGATACCACTGATGGTGTTTCAGTTTCTATCTACCAAATTTATTTACAAGGCTTTGGTCAGTCCAAGGCTATAGTAGAAAGACATGTACCCAAGGTGCCACACAATGGGACTGAACCTGGTACCATGTGGTTGAGATGCAAACTTCTTACCACACAGCCACACTTGTGCCAAGTTAAATATTTTTAAAATAGTATCTTATTGACCTTATATTTAAAAGTGTTATCACAAAGATAAATAGAAATGGATTTATTTGAAGTGAAATTAAATGAATCCATATTTGATTATAAAAACCTCATGTTTTACATTTCTTAGACAAAAGGTAAGTAACAGTAAGCAAGGAAAATGAAGGTGGTCATGGTGGTAGCAGTCATAGCAGCAACAGCAGGGGCAATGATAATGATGACGATGATGATGATGATGATGATGATGATGATGATGATGATGATGGTGATGATGATGACGACAGTGGTAGTGATGGCAGTGGTAGTGATGGCACGTAAAAGCACCCACTACACTCTCGGAGTGGTTGGTGTTAGGAAGGGCATCCAGCTGTAGAAACTCTGCCAGATCAGATTGGAGCCTGGTGGAGCCTTCTGGCTTGCCAGTCCTCAGTCAAATCGTCCAACCCATGCTAGTATGGAAAGCGGACGTTAAACGATGATGATGACGTAAATGATGATAATGATGAAGGCAACGACAGTGTTGATGACAACAGTGATGACAAGGATGATAACAGTAATGATGATGATGATTATGACGATGGTGCTGATGATGATTACGACTACAACAACATCAGTGATGATGATGATGATGATAACAACAAAGATGACGATAACGACAACGACAACAACAACGATGATGATGATGATGATGATGATGATGGCAATGATGTTGGCGTTGGTGCTAATCAGCGGGCAATTCCCAGTAAATCTTGTAAGCTAGTAACCTATTTCTTTTGTCTCCAAAACAAAAGGAAACCAAGAAACGATTATCCTTCGAAATCCAAAAAGCAGTAAACTAAAACATTTTAGATCTATTTCTACTAAACAACTACAGCATTTTTTGTGGGTATTTTGTCTTTTTTTTTTATTTTTAGTTTATTTATTTTTTTTTTTATGCTTCAACAAAGTACATTTTAGATTGACAAAAGTATGGATATGTGAACTTTTGTCAAGATAATCATTTGTCTGTTCAGCAAATACAATATTTTATTAGATTTGTCAGATCTTCTGCAATAATTGATTATGTGCCAAATCTGATTAAATTGTCAAGAACTTTTCCCCAAGAATATTTTGATAACAGTTCCAAATAAATGGTATTTTCTTGTGAACATGTTGAGATTTAAGCATTTTGAGAAAGATAAGTAGACGCAAAAATAAAATAGCAATAATGATAATAATAATAATAATAATAATAATAATAATAATAATAATAATGATAATAATAATAATAATAATAATAATGATAATGAATCTCTTTCTTATTGTTTTCACTTGAAATTTTAAATTGAATTTTTATATGAATGCTCATAAGTGGGTGCTGGTAGTTATAATAGTGGTGGTGGTGGGGGGTTATAATGGCGGTTGTAGTGATTACAATGGAGGTGGTAGTTGTGGTAGTGGTGGTGGTGGTGGTGGTGGCGGTGGTGGTGGTGGTGGTGGTGGTGGTGGTGGTGGTGGTGGTGGCTATGGTTGTGGTTGTGGCAGTGGTGGTTATGGTTATGGTTGTGGTAGTGATGATGATTATGGTGGGGGTGCATGTGGTGGTGGCGGTGGTAGTGGTGGTGGTGGTGGTGGTGCATGTGGCGGTGGTGGTGCATGTGGTGGTGGTGCTGGTGGTGCTGGTGCATGTGGTGGTGCATGTGGTGGTGATGGTGCATGTGGTGGTTGTGGTGCATGTAGTGGTGGTGGTGCATGTAGTGGTGGTGGTGCATGTGGTGGTGGTGGTGGTGGTGGTGGATCAGCTGAAACAATATAGAACCATGCAAACACACTTCAAGTAGCATTTAAATCTAATTGTCGATATATCTGAAGAGGAAAGGTTGATTTCTAACATTGGTACATAACTACTAATTCAAAAGCCGGCAGGGAGAGCAGCCAATTGAATCAAAACCACCCTCACTTATTTTATTGACCAAAATGGGATAAATGCACTTACTACATCATTGGATAACATCTACTTTTATCTTTTACTTGTTGCAGTCATTATACTGCGGCCATGCTGGGGCATCGCCTTGAAGAATTTTTTGCTGAATGAACTGGCCCAAGGAGTTTTTTTAAACCCTTGGTCTGTTTTGCAAAACCACTAATTTATGTGAACATAAATACACCAGTGGTGGTGGAGGTGGACAACAAAGATACATACATACATACATACATACATACATATATATATATATATATATATATATATATATATATATATATATATATATATATATATATATATATATATATCATCATCATCATCATCATCATCGTTTAATGTCCGCTTTCCATGCTAGCATAGGTTGGACTATTTGACTGAGGACTGGTGAAACCGGATGGCAACACCAGGCTCCAATCTAATTTGGCAGAGTTTCTACAGCTGGATGCCCTTCCTAACGCCAACCACTCAGAGAGTGTAGTGGGTGCTTTTACGTGTCACCCGCACGAAAACGGCCACGCTCAAAATGGTGTCTTTTATGTGCCACCCGCACAAGCCAGTCCAGGGGCACTGATATATATATGTATATATATGTATATGTATATATGTATATGTGTATATGTATATATGTATATATGTATATGTATATGCATATATATATATTTATATAAAAATATATAAGAGTATATATAAAGGAGGCCACTAGCTGGACTGCTAATGTGCTAGAAGAAGATCACATGTCATGTGTCTACTAAGACCAAATAATTCTCAAAGGGAATTCAGCGAAGCAACAAAAACATAAAGCGGGCAAGACCAGTGAAAATTACATGTTTCGAAATTAACATTTTCTTACCCAAAATATCTGTTTCTCATCAGTACAGATCGTTGGATAGATACAATTTAGAGAATTGTATACTAAGTTGTAGGCCACAAGGAACATATATATATATATATATATATATATATATATATAAATACATAAAGGTAAATAACAGTAATAAGTAATATATATATATGCATATATACATACGTATATGTACATACTTACATGTATATGCATATGTGTGCACAGGACGTCACAAAACATAAACAACAAAAAGTACGAAGTACGAGGACATGGAATAAGGGTGTTTTTTGCAAGCAACAAAAGAAACAAATGGAAAACAAGACAAGGAACACAAGGAACGACCCTTTGTCAGGATCAGATGGTGAACACACAGAACAACCGTTGGCTTGCCATGAAACATATATTAAGAGTGATAAAAATAAAACATCCAGTCAACATCATGGTGTTTGGAGTGATAACCAGTGATGCCAACGTTATGCCTCCATTCATCTTCCCACACAGCCTCAGACTCAACACGGAGGAGTACATCAAGTGCATGGAGGAGGTAGTGCTGCTTTAGGTCAAGAGGGTGGCTGCTGGAAGACCTTATGTCTGGCAACAGGACTCTGCACCAAGGCACACAAGCAGGAGAACCCAGTCATGGCTGTCAGACAATTTCTGTGACCACATCACCCCTAACATCTGGCCACCTACCTCCCCTGACTCCAACCCCTTTGATCATTATGTGTAGGGTGCAGTTGAGCAAGAGACCGACAAAATTCCTTGTAACACTAAAGATGAACTGAAGGGAAGGATTATGGCAGCATTCACCAACTTAAACAAAGAGACCGTCCAGAAGAGCTGCAGGAGATTCTGAAATTGTCTGGAGGCTGTGGTTGAAGCGAATGATGATGTTATTGAATAAATTTACTCTTTAGCATTTCTAGGTAGTTTTATGTAATTTTGGTGAATATATCTTTTAAAATGAAATGTCATTGTTATTTAGCTAAGACTAAATTTTCTGTTAGCAAGAAAGGAGATAAGATTCTCATTCCACCTGGCAAATGGCTCTGTTCAATATGTAGAAAAAGAAAGAACAAAAGGGGATGTTAAGCAGAAGAAGATGGCGGGCAATGGTGTGCTCAGCCATGCCCCACGGTCATGATTGCAATGGTATTGACATGGAGAATGGCCAACAACATTCACAGCAGCAGTCACTCCACCTCATGAGGCTCATTTCTCAGGTGGGCTGTTATTATCCCGATTTCATGAAGGAAATCAGTAGTGCAGGGTCCAAGAACACCTGAGGTCTTGCTGTCCACTAGCACAAACTGATAGCTGCCAGTCAGGCCTCTGCATTTATTTGTTTCTCTTTTGCATTACAGGTGGCAACACACAAGTTTGAAGCTGATGCACATCCCAGACTAGGGATCTGCTTCCCTCAAACGGGAAGAAGGTTATTCCATTAGGGTGCTTACCAACCCCACAGTCAAGACCTATTGGCTCCAGTTGAAATGGGAAGCCAGCTTCATCAAGGCCCCTTCTAATTATGTCATCCAGAGTGGTGTGTCAAGGGAATCAACCTGTGCATTGGCTGCAGGATAATAGATGCAGGCTGAATTCATTGACTACCACTCCATAATGACATTTGTGCAGCTCACAACCATGGAGACTGAGATGTTGGACCACTCTAATAAGAGTGCACTCATCCTCTCTTTTTCCTCAATTCTCCTCTTCTCTTCTACTATAATTCTTTCTCTCCCTCTTCCCCTTTCCCTCCCACACATAGCTACAAAAATTATATGGTATTGTATTTTATGCTCATAATATATTCCATAAACTGGTAATTAACTCAGTTTGATTAATCATAGCTGCTACTTATGTAAAATGACATTTTGTTTGTAAAAGTGTCTTCCATTTTGTAGCAGACGTCACAGATGTTCAATGTGTTAACATTTGACAACATTGCCAATAAATATATAGTTACATAATCCATTTGATATAAACTTGCCTGAAGTTGTCATTTGTTCTGTCATACTAAAAAATCCTATTATAGAATGTTCATATTTCAATTAAAATGTTCTGACTTAATTTAATTTAAGAACCTCTTGGTAAGTAATTTTCCGGCTTGATAACCAAACAATTATTTATTAAAACAAACTTCCTCCAGGTTCATTAATTATTTTGAGAAATAACTGAAACTTAAAACAGGTTCATAAGCCAGCTTCAGAAGTTAGCCAAGGCAAAACTTCAAAGGATACTGTTTTCAAATGTTTAAAAAACTTGCTAAAATGCAATTAGAAATAATTTAAAATATAAACACTACATAATAAGAATATCCCTGCTTTGCAAATATCTTAGTAAGCTTTACATTGAGAATCAAATCTGTGCAGAATATTCTCTTCGTTATTGGCTTTCATCTCTGGTCATTTTGATGAATATTTACTAGCACTAAACCATTTAATCTTTCTTCCTTCATGGTTGCTCAACATCATGTGTTCAGTCTTCAATGCACAGACAATGAATCTTCATTTTTTTTATTGAGCTAATTAGCAGAAAAAAGAGTAACAGGATCATATAAACAGTTAGTGAAAAAAAACCCCACATTTTGGATGTATATAGACTTGTAGATAAAGTGACAACTTTCAACGAAATATTATCAAACATTAACTTACTGATGAAAAGAGTTCACCCAAACATCAACTTCCTGATTAAAAGAGTCTCTGTTTAATATCTTCTCTACAGGAGTTCAAATTCTGCTGAGGCCAACATTGCCTTTCATCCTTTTGGGGTTGATAAAATGAAGTACCAGTTGAGCATATTATGAGTAGTTTTCTACAAAATAGCAAGAATAACAATAAAGCATTCCATTTTGACTTAATATATGAAGTTAGAAATTATTTATTTCAACCACATCTGCACTTTCTGAAACCAAGGAGCTTTCTGGGTCAGACATTCCTCTTGGACAATCACTCATGATACAAAGATATATTAGTGATATGAGATGAAATTACTTTTTAGCCAAATAGTCAATCATGTAGTGTTTCTGCTTCATATATTCATTCCTTGATGAAATTTTTATGTTAGTCTGACTGAAAATCAGTCTGATTTTGTTTGGACTTTGCCAACTTGTAGTGTGAGCTTTACATAAAGTTATGGTGTGGAATCAATATTAAATGCAGTTGACAAAAATCTTAAAGATTCAGGGATGACAAATTGTGCAAACAGAGATATGATGTTTTCTCTTCCATGAGTGTGAAAGTGAACATAAAAATAGAATTTAGAAAAATAATCCAAACTGCATATCTAGGTACAAAATATTTTGTGCATTCTCACTCCTATCAACTACAATAAGTGATCGTTAAAAGCTACAAAAATATACTTTCCTACAAGTATGCCATTGCTATTCTGATAAGTTTATCGAAGTTTCTTATGGATAGTGCTAAACGTAAAGAATATTATGAAAAGACATGTTACTCATACTGGTTGTCATTTAGGTTTTACCATTACAGGTAGTTTTACAGAATATTCAGTATGGTTAAGAAACTGTGCATTCTCAAGTACAAGAATTAATATCAGCTTAAGCAGACCAAAGACATGACTATTCTGTTTCATGATATTTATAACTGGACAAAAATAATTGCAAAAGAATTAATATGGTACTCATAAGTAGTCGATGAAGCAGCAGCCAAAGTCAGAAATCAAATATCCTAAGCAATTAATTCTGAAGAATATTATTGCTGAAATATTTTCTACACTTTATCAGTTTCATTGTACTCGTGCCATAAATAAGGTTCTACACTAACTATTCTACAAGTTCAGCATATAGTTTCCTGCAAACTCAATCAAATGACATCTCAAGTTTTAACATAAGCAAAAAGCAATACCGTTATGTAGAGAAATATTGATTTCAAATTTTGACACAAAGCCAGTAAATTCAGGGAAGGGGGTTGTTGTCGTCGTTTAACGTCTGCTTTCCATGCTAGCATGGGTTGGACGATTTGACTGACGACTGGTGGACCAGGAGGTGACACCAGGCTCCAATCTGATTTGGCAGAGTTTCTACAGCTAGATGCCCTTCCTAACGCCAACCATTCCGAGAGTGTAGTGGGTGCTTTTACGTGCCACCGGCACGAAGGTCAGTCAGGCGGTACTGGCGACGGCCATGCTCGAAATGGTGTATTTTACATGCCACCTGCACAGGAGCCAGTCCAGTGGCACTGGCAACGATAAAAGAAACCATGATAATCTTACCAACACAGTCATAGTGTCCTTGGCAGGATGTACCTTATCACTAACTTCAGTGAATAAGAGCAATAGTTAGGAAGCACAAGCATTTATACACACATGTACACACACATCAGTAACTTCCGCCTACCAAATTCAATTACAAAGCTTCGGTCGGCCTGAGGCTATAGCAGAAGACACTTGCCCAAGGTGCCATGCAGTAGGACTGAGCGTGAAACCATGTAGCTGAGAAGCAAGCTTCATAACTACATAGCCTTGCTTTTGAGTATTAAAAAACATGAATTTTCTTCTATATCCCACAGTTACTGTAAAGCAGCCATTGCATCCTTGTCTGCATAACTTGTCTGGATTTTATGCAATTGCATTTGCTATTAATTTTGCATTAGTTTGGACAACTTCCACAAACCCCAGAAAATGTCTAACATTTTTTTTCATTGCCAATGTATCAGATATACATAGACAATTGTCATATGGTATTTTTTTTTTTTTCAGGCCAACTGCTAATATAATGACTTAATTTCTTATGCACAATAATAGATAACTATATTTTGCAATGTGGTGATTGATATGTGGAATATTTTTTTTTTAGAGTTCTCCAAACACTTTCTTAAAATGGGATCAAACTTGGTTTTCCACCCAATGGAATACTGAAAATCACTTAAACCCCTGTGTTTCTGTCTCATAATCTGCACAACTGTACATTCACTTTGGTAAGTTAAATAATTCTGTCAAATATTGAAAGCATTGTTTCTGTGTTTTTTTGGCGGAGGGGTTGTTTTGTTTATTTTATTTTATTTTTTTTAATAAGTTAATGATATGGAGTCTCCAATTTTCATGAGTTTCATGAAGAATTTAAGGTAGATAAAACACAAACCCCTTCAGGTAGATGGCCCTGCTCAGTATGCAGTAAAGGAGTAGGTAGTAACTCTATAAGATGTACCCAGTGCAAGCTATGGACACATAAGAGGTGCAGCAATATCAAAGGCAGATTAACTACAAAGTTAGTTTTTGTATGTGGCAGATGTTCAGGTGCAATAAACACTGTAAACAAACAGGAAACAACTTCTATCTCATTCCAGGGAGAAAAACTAGAGGTAGTTGATAGCTTCCGCTATCTGGGTGACCAAGTTAGTAGTGGGGGTGGGTGCGCTGAAAGTGTAACTGCTAGAATAAGAATAGCCTGGGCCAAGTTTAGAGAGCTCTTACCTCTGCTGGCGACAAAGGGACTCTCACTCGGGGTAAAAGGCAGACTGTATGACGCATGTGTACGAACAGCCATGCTACATGGCAGTGAAACATGGGCTGTGACTGCTGAGGACATGCGTAAGCTCGCAAGGAATGAAGCCAGTATGCTCCGTTGGATGTGTAATGTAAATGTGCATACCCGTCAGAGTGTAAGTATCTTGAGAGAAAAGCTGAACATAAGAAGCGTCAGTAGTGGTGTGCAAGAGAGACGATTGCGCTGGTTTGGACATGTGGTGAGAATGAATGAGGATAGCTGCGTGAAAAAGTGCCACTCCCTAACAGTTGAGGGAAGCCGTGGAATAGGTAGGCCCAGGAAGATCTGGGCTGAGGTGGTGAGGCAAGACCTTCGTACATTGGGCCTCACCGAGGCGATGACTACTGACCGAGACCTTTGGAAATGTGCTGTGCGTGAGAAGACCCGGCAAGCCAAGTGAGATCGTTGCCAGTGCCCTGGACTGGCTCTTGTGCGGGTGGCACATAAGATGCACTATTTTGAGCGTGACCGTTGCCAGTACCGCCTGACTGGCCTTGTAGGGTTTTCGAGCGAGATCGTTGCCAGTGCCCCTGGACTGGCTCTTGTGCAGGTGGCACATAAAAGACACCATTTCGAGCGTGGCCGTTTTCGTGCGGGTGACACGTAAAAGCACCCACTACACTCTCTGAGTGGTTGGCGTTAGGAAGGGCATCCAGCTGTAGAAACTCTGCCAAATTAGATTGGAGCTTGGTGTAGCCATCCGGTTGCACCAGTCCTCAGTCAAATCGTCCAACCCATGCTAGCATGGAAAGCGGACGTTAAACGATGATGATGATGATGATGAGTTCCATTTATTTCATGCTTGATGCCTTTTCATGGATGTTAGTGATACCGTGTTTCTCATCTAAGACAATTTTCCATTGACAAAATGAAACATGAGCAAATATACAGGTGTAGCAGCCAATAAATAATCATGGAATACAGCACCATGTACACAATATTTTCCATCACTTTCTGAGCAATATTTTAACTAATGGAACTCAATTCTCCATTTACTGCAATTCTTCGACAATAGAAAGTTTTTTGGAAGATGGTATGATTAACAAATATAAAATTCTGTCACTTTTTTTTTATTGTATTTTAGCCTAATGAATGGTGAAATGGATAAATATATCTATTGAAGAAAAGATGGTATTTGGATTTAGAATTGGATTCTGGTTTGTCTCCATCTGAATCCTCATCAACAAGGTTTGCAGATGAATGTGCACTATTTTCATGTGGATACACATCATCAACAAGACTAATACCACTGTCAGAGGGAAAACAGAGGGTGTTGATTAAGTCAGTCATTGTCAGAGAGACCTGTCAATTTAGAGAAAATCTGCTGATCTCTATTAGATTTAGACAGGCAGGTTTCATCAGTAAAACTTGAGGAAATGAGGTAAGAAAATCTTTAAAATTAATAAAAATTTGGCAGACAAAGAGTTGGTGACTAGATTCTATCATCTATTTAGAGCAAAATATTGTGCTATTATGTTTTTTTAAGTTGTCTCATCTACATTGTCTATACAACAGTTTCATATCAACCATCAGCTGCTCTAACTAGTTCATAGACAGAAAATGTGTAAGCCATACAAGGATTATTTTTCTTTCCATTCTAGAATATTCTCTCATGATTATCAACTACAGTCTGTGACAGCTAAATTCACCCAAGTGTTACTTAATATATTAAATCAATTTTATCCATAAAAAAAAATAATTTAAAAAAGCATCATCTGAAACAAGGAAAAGAATTATGCTGGGGAAAAAAATGATCTTATTAATATCCATTTTCAGCATTAAATATAATTAGTTTTTATTTATGAGCTTGAGACCGCTGTAAAAATCATTTTTAATTAAGTGAGCCAAGTGGTTTGGATGAAATAGGAGTATGAATTATTTAAAATGCCAAGAGTATTTTTATCAACAAAACAAATTTCTTATATTTTTATGTTATTAATTAATAGCAGAACTATGTGAGATCACAGGAATCCCATGCTCATATGTACTAAATCAGTTTGCAGTTTATTATAAAAGACAGATAAACAACTCCATTAACTGAGAACTTCTGAAGAACATGAAGTTCCTCTATGGCTGGATATTGGCTGCTTGAAATTATGGATTATAACAATTTTAACACTTTGGAAGTTACTATAATCATCTGTTATCAATAAGAATCATCTCTCCCATATTAAAGGATAATAATGCTGCAAAGGTTTCTGATAAATTTCTAATTTAAGCTGAAAGCTATCTTATGAAACCAAATAAGAACAATACATTGGAATCATTTCTATTAAGTCTGGGAGGATAACTAGTTACAATGATTAAAAAGAGTGGCTTGAAAGTAAGAAAAGGACAGGGAAGATGGCCTCACATACTGTTCAAGAGCAAAAACTTGCATTGCCTCTAAATTTACTGGCAGCAAATTATATATTAAGTAGATAAATTAGACTATATTCAATGGAGCAACAGTCTCGACATTTTTCAGTTCTTCAGCAGTCAGATTATTCTGTCAAATGTAATCT